>NW_024962276.1:480297-733726 GCF_019238085.1 Lagopus leucura | reverse complement strand
CATCCAACCATCCACCCATCCCTCCACATCCATTCCATCATCCATCCCAGAGCGAAAGACGAAGATCTCACCAAATGCGGCTGCTTTTGCTGCAGCCTTTGCTGCAGCAGCAGCTGCTGGGCCACCCACTGCAGGAACAGAAGAGAGGATGTCAGGAGGACTGGCAAAGTTGGCACCATGTTGTCCCCTCATGCCAGCCCATCTGCTCACCTCCAACACCAGGTACCACACCGGGAACACCAGCTACACCAGGAACACCAGGCACACCAGCTACGCCAGGAACACCAGGCACACCAGCTACACCAGGAACACCAGGAACACCTCCAATGCCAGCACCAGGAACACCAACACCAGGAACGCCAACACCGGGAACGCCAGCTCCTGCAGGCAGCAAGAGAGAAGCTGGGTTTGCTGAGAGGTGGGACGTGGAAGTAGGGCTGCTCTCACCATGGTGGTCCCCTGCCTCATCCCAGCAGCTGCTTGGGACACATGCCTAGCCCGGGGTCACCCAAGAGCTAAGAAGTCACCAGCACAGGGGCCGTTCATGGGGGCTCCAGATGATGCTCATCATGGGGAGATGGAGCCTTGTAGCCAAATGGCATAGAGACATGGTTGGTGGCCCCCATGGATGGTATCCACATGGAAGGGCTGGGGGCTCTGGGCACTGATCAGACTGGGAACTGCCCAGAGCAGCCACAGCCTTGACCCTCTTGTGGTAGGGACGAGTGCGGGAGGAGCTGTCTGCATGGGACACCACAGACACCCGAGGATAACGAGGTGGCCAGGGGGCTCCTTGAACGGTGCAGTGCTTACCATACTTAGCTGCCTTGGCTGCTGCCGCTGCTCCTGCTGGTGTCCCAACTCCTGGGAACAAGAGAGAGGGACCCTGAGCCACCTGCCCCACACTGACTGCAGCGGGGAGAGTGCTCATGGGGACAGTCATGGGGACAGTCACCTGCCACCCCAGGGACACCTCCGACTCCGGGAACCAAACCAGGCACACCGCCGACACCAGGCACAAGACCTGGGACACCACCGACCCCGGGCAGCACCCCTGCACCTGGAGGGAAGCAGAGCAGTCAGAGCACCCCCAAGAGCTGCTGGGAGGCACGGTGTCCTCTAGTGGCATGAGATGGCATGAGGCTACAGATCCCCCAGGCAAAGCTGGAAGCTGTAGCGGGCCCTGAGCTCCCAGATCAGGTGCCCCATGCACACCCCCTGGGTCTGCACCAGGGGCCAAGGGTGGATGAGCTCCCCTAGCACTGCTGGCACAGGCATGGGATGCAGGAGGAGGATGCTTGCCAACTGCTGTGCTGCTCTGCAAGCGCTGTGATGCTCACACGGCAGTGTGCATGATGCAGTGTCCCCAGAGCATGCACAAATCCGGGCAGGGGATTCCCAGCTCCCCAACCCTACAGCCCATGTGGCCACTCAGGAGTTGGTGGCAGCTGGCGGGACCGCGAGGTCCCCCAAGGACGGGCTCATCAATCCCAGCTGCTGCCGGGGCTGACGCATTTCCTCTGGATGCTCCAATGAGCGCGGGTTTGCTGCTGTGAAACTGAGTGCTTCTGCCAAGGAGCGGAGCAGAGAGCTGCAGATCTCAGCCCATCCCTCTGCTAACGGACTGCAGTCCCTGGGAGCTGTGCATGTCTCCGTGCAGAGCTGTGGGCTGGGGGAGCATCCCAAAAGCAAAGCGCCCCGCAAAGCCTCACCAGCAGGGCTGAGGAGCAGGGACTCACCATAGGCTCCTGCTTTCGCTGCTGCCTTCGCTGCAGCTGCTGCCGCTGCTGGGCCTCCCACTGCCAGAGCAGCAGGAGAGAGTCAGGAGTGTGGGATATGGGGGCATGGGGACACGGGGATGTGGGTCTCATGCCTCGGGGCTGAGCCCAGCCTCACCTCCAGCTCCTGGCACAACACCAACACCGGGCACCACGCCGCCCACCCCTGGGATGCCGCCAGCCCCAGGCAGGACACCGGCTCCTGCAGGAAGTATGGGGCATCAGCTCAGAGATGAGACAGCAGCAGCCCCCCCCCCCCCCCCCCCAAGCCTGGAAGGGGGCACAGACACCCTAGTGGAGCCGTGAGTCCTGTGTGTGCCCACAGATGGTGGCTCACCATATTTAGCTGCCGCTTTTGCTGCTGCCGCCTGTGCTCCAACACCTGGGGAAGGACAGGATGAGATACTGAGGAGATGAGGATATCCCCAGCACAGCCCTCCCTTTTCCCTGGGGAGGTGACACAGCTCTGTCCCCTCTCTGTCCACTGTGGGGCCGCCAGGCAGTGCCAAGGATCCTGTCCAAACACCAATGACTTCCAAAGATATGCCAGCTCCCCATGCCACAGTCTATGGGTCCCAATCCCTGCACCCCCCAGAGCAGCCAAGGTGGGAGCCATACCTGTCCCAGTGGGGTACCCAGCCTTCCCAGCAAGAACCCCTGCTCCTATCCCACCTGGTCCAAGGCCTGCAAGCACAAAGAGAAAGCACAACGAGGTCAGGAGCTGGGTGCCGGGGCAGGGATGAGGCAGACAAACAGCTCCAGCCCCATAGCTGAGGACACGCTGGGGACACAGGGTCCGCGAGGAGCTACGACCGTGAAGCTACGAGCGCTCATCACAGGGCAGCTTACCATTGACGAAGGGCAATCTATAGCCACCTGGAGAGGAGAGAAGGCGCTGGTTAGCACCTGGCTGCCGGTGGCCGTGCCCGCTCTGCCTCGCGGTGTAGCCCCTCTTTGCCATCAAGCCAGCGAGCCCTCGGCACTGGGGCTCCTTCCCAGCCAAATCCTTTTTGGGGTGCAACCCCGCATCGTGATGGGGCTCCCAGAGGTCCCCCTCACCAAAAGCGAACCCCACGCTGAGGGCTGTGGTGCGTGGAGCTGGTTTCTGACACGAGCGTGTCTTTGCTGGAGCCTCCCTTGACCCCACATCGACAGTGATCCACCGAGAGCCCCACGGCGAGAGCCGTACCCGACCGGCTGCGCCAGGCTCTCATGTGAGGCTTTAATTGGAATCAGGGCTTGGGAACTGAAACGTGACCTCACTGGGAGGTCGGCAAGAAGGAACGGGGGGATTACGAGAAGGAACATCGCGGCCGGGGAGACGGCTCCTTGAGAAAGAGCGGAGTCCCATTGCATGTGCCAGCATGGGGACACCTGGTGCACAACGTGGCGGTGACCACAGTCCAAGGAACGGTGACAAAGTGGCACCAGGGGCTGCACACCACGGTGGCCTGGTCCCCTGCTGGTACCATCGCCCACAGACAGGATGGGACAGCATCCCCCCACAGCCAACATGTGTGCTCCAGACTCCCCCCACCCCCCCCACCCCCCCCCCCGTTAGCTGTTTCCACCAGCTGCCACGCGATGCTGGGAGAGCTCTGCAGGCGGTGGCTGTGAGCAGGGTCCCTGCAGGCACCCAGCAGCAGCAGCACCCTGCTCACCCCACAGCTGCCTGATGCCAGGTGACACATGAAGGTGGCACCAAGGGCCCAAACCTTTGGGATTCTGGGCATTTCTCTGGGTCCTCAGTGCCCCAGCACCCATCCTGTGGCGGCACAAGGACGGCCACCAGTGTCATCAGTGCTAACAGAGCAGTGCTTCTGGCATGGAAAGCCATTCTCTCTGACCTCACGCCAGCTCGACGCAGTCCCCATCCCTGTGACATCAATGGGGATCCTGATTTCAGCCACAGATCAGCCTGCACCCCCAGCAAACCAGGGACCCTTGGGGCCCCTCCTGCTCCAGGACAGCCCAGGATCTGGCTGGGGCGTCTGGAGCAAAGCACCCTAAAAGGAAACTTTCCTCTGAAAATGCTGTTTTCATGTCTCCTTGCCCCTCTTGCCCTGCACACAGCAGAAGGGATGTAAAGGCAAGTCACACATCTCAGCAGCCCCTGATGAACTGATCTGCTTCAACCAAGAGCCCCACACCACCGCAGAGCGACAAGCTGAGACGCACCCAAC
The DNA here is from genome assembly GCF_019238085.1 of Lagopus leucura. Taxonomy (NCBI): domain Eukaryota; kingdom Metazoa; phylum Chordata; class Aves; order Galliformes; family Phasianidae; genus Lagopus; species Lagopus leucura. The sequence goes on along the minus strand of NW_024962276.1, from coordinate 729,765 downwards.
ACCCGAAAACACACGGGGGGACAGAAACACCATCCTACCACACAACCTGCAAGAGGTGGCACCGCACAGGAGCCATGAGGATGGGGTCCGCAAGAGAGGGATGGGGATACGGCAGCCCCACTCTCTGCTGTGGGGCTCACTGCTCGGAGCCAGGCACAGCAGCTCCCCAGAAAGTGGGTCAGCCCCGTCTGGGCTTCAGGCCACTGGCGGGGCCGCCGGGACGTGGCCAGGTGCCTGCAGCAGGCACCCCATGAAAGGCCGTCTGGGGCCGGGCGGCCAGACGGCATCCGATCTGCGCAGGGCCGGGTCACCCTAACGAGCGGAACGAGGCTCTGCGGGAGGAAGCGGGCGCTGGCCAAGTATTTCTGCCGTGGGCCCCGCCGGGGGAAGCTGCCGGGACTGGCGGCCGTTGCGGGGAGGGATGCGCCCCAGGGTGGGCTGCACCCCAGAATAACACCCGGGGACACATTTGATCCCGCATCCCCGGGATGATGGGCCCTGCTGGGCTCTGGCTCCCATCCATGGCCTGAGTGTCACTGGGGTGCTGCTGGCACCCTCAGACAAGGCAGTGCCCTCCTGCCCCCACCGCTGCCACCCCGCTGCTGTCCCTGCGTGGCATGGGTCTGGCACGTGGTGCAGGGATGGGTGACAGATGACACCGGGGTGGCGCAGGTCGGGAGAGGGGTGCTGAGCACCCCTGGGCTGGGACTGAGCATCATCTCTGCGGGCAGTGAGGAGGGAGCCCTGCCTCTGTCCCCACTGCCATCCTGCTGGTGGTGGCCTTGGCGAGGGGTCCCCAATGGGGGACACGCAGCCTGGGTGAGCGTCTGGTGAGCAACCCTCGGCCCCCAGGAGCCACAGAAAGCAGAGGGTCCCTGAAAGGATGTGCCTGGTGCTGGGAGGGAGCTGCGGACCAGCGTGGGGTGTCCCAGCCCAGCATATGTCCCAGGGCCACCCAGGGCCACCGCGGCTCAGCCCGGGGCAGCGGGGACGGCGGCTCGTCCCCCTGGCCCCCACCCGCATCCCTGCTGGCTGTGGCCGCTTACCTGGGAGCTTGGGAGCTTTGATGGGATACCCCAGAGGGACACCGGGCTGCTGGCCTCCAAAGCCTCCCAGTCCTGCAAAGCCAACAGCAGACGCTCACCTGGAGCCTGCGCCCAGGTTGCCACCAGACCTTGCAGAGCGGGGTGCCCGCGGCACCCTGGGTCCCCGGCCACGGCTTGGGAAGCCTCTGAGGCACCTTCTGGTGTGGGGAGGCTGCTGTGGTGATGGAGAAACTTAAGAAGGAAGAGAAGAACTGGGGAGAGAGAGGGGGCACTCACCGGGGATTCCTGCGAAGGCTCCTGCTCCTGGGGAGAAACAAACACACAGCCTTGAGTTGTGGGGCTCCCGGCAAGCCACAGGGTCCCACCTTGGGCTCAGCTGTGGAAGGGCTGGCACGGGAACAGCTTCAGTAGGGTGGAGGTGAGCCCTGGACCTGATGTGGGAGCAGGGACGTACCTGGACCTTTTGCCTTGACCCCGGTGCCGGTGGGAACGCCGGGCAGCACGCCTACGCCGGGGAAGCGGATACCTGGGGTGGAGCAGAGGGGACAGTGAGCACCCTGGGCAATGTGGGGCCCAGAGCCATGCCCCCTCCTGCCTGCTAATGCCCAGAGATGAGAGAAAAAAAACCCTGGATTTGCCCTGAGGCACCTGCAATCAGCACCTCAGCCTTGGAATCATTCAGGTTGGAAAAACCGCTGTGTTGGATCACGCAGTGCAAACATCACCACGATGCCACTAAACATCATCATTCCGTGTGACATCTACACTTCTCTTGAAATCACGCCCCCCTTCCCTGGCTCAGCACCCCGGGCTGCACTGAGCCTCCCCTGAGCCCAGCACCGGTGTGGTGGGAGGGGACACAAACTCCAACCATGGCACATCCTTGCTCCAGCCCCGTGGCACCAGAGTGGAGGTGGCTCCTGCCCCTTCAGCTGCCACCCTGCGCAGGAATCCAGGCAGAAGGTTCCATTTCTGCCCATCAGCAGTTGGGATCCATTTTTATTTCAGGTTTTTTGTTGTTTTTTTTTTTCCCTTTTACAACTATCTTTCATTATAACTCGTGCCATTTTCAGACATGGAAAGACATTCCTGACCAGCGACACACTTCCCATTCTGAGAGTGTTGAAACATCTTGTTTTCACAAGTTTTCCTCCACTGATTGCTTTGTGGTGAGGGATTCCTGTCCCCCTCCACCTCTCCTGCCCCCGGACTAAGCTCCATTCAGTGTCTAGCACTGATGCCACTTGTGCCCACACCACATCCCCAGAGGCATCAAGTCCCCACCTTTGGCACCATGGAAATGTTGCTTTAGCAAATGGAGCTGGAAACGATGGGGAGGGCAAGGAAAGGTGGGCAGGGAGCTGGGCAGGTGGCAGCAGTGTCCTGGTGGGGTTGGGCACACTGGGATGGGGATGAAAGGTCAGGACACAGCCAGCTACGAGGCCACCAGTGGGTCACCAAGGTGCTGCCTGGGCATTGGGACCCCCTTGGAGACTAAGGTGCTGCTGTGGGATGAGGTTCCCATTGCATTGGGTATTGCCATGAGGTGGGGATCCCCCCAGAGGTTGCGGTGCTGCTGTGGGACAGGGATGCCCTCAGAGGTTGTGGGGCTGCTGTTTGACGGTTTCGCCTTGCTGGTTGGGGTACTCCCATGCATGGGAACCCACTCAGAGGTTGGGGTGCTGCTGTGAGACAAGGAACCCCTTAAAGAAGGGAGTTCAGCTGTGGGATGAAGACCTTGGACATAGAGGTGCTGCAATTGGATCAGGGAGTTGCTCAATGGTTAGGGTGTTGCAGTGGGATGAAGATCCCTTTAGAGGATGCTGTGGGATGGGGACTTTCTTGAAGGTGAGGGTGCTGCTCTTGGTTGGGTCCTCTTGAAGTCTGGGCTGCTGCTGTGAGATGGGGATATCTTTCCAGGCAGAGTTAGTGCCACTGGATGAGAACCCCCTCAAATGAAAGAGAGTTCCCGTGGAATGGGGACCCACTCAGTGATCACAGATGGGACCCAGCTCACCTGCTCCAGGAAGCACACCTCCACCTGGGAAAGCTCCGGGGATGCCAGCACCTGTGGGACAGGAGGAAGGCAGCAGTGAGCACCTGCCCAGAGGCGCTGCCCGCTGCCCCCAGCCCCATCTGGGCCATGCACCTACCTGGCACTTTGGGGGGCTTCCCCGCCGCACCAACCCCGGGCTGCACCGCACCTGTAGGAGCAGAGAGCCCTGAGCACCCATGCAGTGCTCCCACGGGCTCAGAGTGTGGCAATGGGGCATTTCCTACCTGGGACACCAAGGCCTCCTGGAACTCCAACTCCACCCACACCACCGAGGCCACCAATTCCACCCACACCACCAAGGCCAGCACCTGGGGATGCAGGGAAAACGAGGGCACAGGGTGAGATGTCACCTTTGGGCCAAAGAAAGGGATGGCAGCAGGGACATCCCAAAGCAGCACAGGGTATGGATACTCCAGGCTGAGCAGGCAAGCTCCAGAGCCCTAAGGATGCCCAAGCCCAGAGGTCCTCCCCCACAAACACCCCCAGTACTCACCAGCTTTTGCTGCAGCCTTAAGAGCAGCCGCAGATGCAGCACCTGGGAAGGCTGCCCCGGGGAAGGCTCCCAAACCTGCTCCCAAACCTCCGACTCCAGCACCTGCGAGCAATAGCATAATCTTAGTGCCCACCTCCACAAGCACTCACCCTGCCCTGCAGCACCTACGTGCAGCAGGAGGAGTGGGGTGAGCTCAGGAGCAGCAAGTTGTCTGTAACCCAGGGCTGCAGCAGAGGCGAGGGGCAGCGAGCAGGCATTAGGCACAGCGAGGCAGCGTTAGGTGACATCTGCACGGGGACAGCTCTGCGGTGCCAGCCTGGATCGTGTCCTGTGCTCTGTAAGCCCACATCCCCCAGGACATCTGCTCCTGTCGCTGCCCGGGGCTGCCCGGCTTAACCCCACGGGAGGACACGGCCATGGGGGTGGCCCCCGCTGCCGGTTCACGGTGGACAAACCCTACGGCCGTGGGGAAAGGCCACCCGCTGTCCCTGGGGAGGCTGTCTGTGTAGGGCATAATCCTGGTTCGCGCTCACCTGGCTGCAGGCCAAGAGGGCCGAGTCCCCCGAGGCCACCGACCCCTGGAAAGAGAATTGGGCTGAGGAGGACGGCGTGGCTGCAGGGGCGCTGCGAGGGGACAGGGAAGGGGCGGAGCTGCAGCCGTGCTTTCCCATCCCTACCCCGTGCTGCTCTGGCACCTGGGCCAGTCCGTGGGGTTCCCTGCCATCACCCCGGCACTTGCTCCCTGCGCAGAGCAGGGATGTGGCTGTCGCGACAAATCGGGGTTCGTGGGATGGGTTTTTTTCCCCCCAGGAACCAGGGTCGTGATGAGGCGACCATATTTGCACCATCCCAGCGGGATGCATTGGTCCGGGGGTCCCAGCCCACCAAGGCCCCAGGGATGGGCACATGGGGGTAGGGACAGGACTCAGACCGTGGCACGGGACTTGTGTCCCCATCCAATGGCCACCGCCGTCCCTTCCCGCCCCACCCGCCGGGCCACGAGGGGACGGAGCCTAAATGTTTATGGCTGAGGAATGAGTCCCTCCGGCTCCGGCCAGCGCTGCCTTCCAACATCTGGGGCTAATCAGCGCTCGCTCCCTCCAGGCGCAAATTCCACTGCCTTTGGCTCACGGCGCGGACACCGCTCCGGCTGGGGCTTCGCGGCTGCGCCGCGTTTGGTTTTAATTACGCCGAAATAAAGGGCCTTGTTTTTCTTTCCACAAGCTGAAATCTGAGTAAACGGAGGTTGCAGGCCCCCGCCTGGGGCTGGCGCTCCCGCGGCGCGGAGAGGGGACGGGGCAGGCAGCGCATCCCGCCCCAGGCACTGCGCTCCCCATCCCGTGGAGCATCCCCTGCGTACAGACAGTGGACTTCTCCATCAGCGCCCTGCCACCGCTCATCCCCTCCTTTTTGGGCAGACGAGCCCCAGCCGAAGCTGCTCGACTAGGGGACTGCTGAGGACATCTGGGATATGGGAACAATTGGAGAGAAAGTGGCAGTGCTGAAGCCAGGGACAAGGGCGAAGGCACGCAGAGACATTGTGGTTATTGAGAGCTTGGTGAGCGGAAAGTGCTGGCTGGTGACAGGGAGCATCCCATGCCCACGGCCTCCTCCTGCATCCTGGCTGCTGGTGCAATCAGTGAGAGATAAAGGGAAGGTTCATACCTGGTTTGAGAGGTTTTCCTCCAGCCCCGAGCCCTGGGGGAGATGAGGGAGAGCAGTCAGGCACAGCATCCCCTGCAGTGCATTTGGGGATGCCACAGGGTGCTGCCATGCCACCTCCTCCCTGTCCCAGGCAAGGGTCCCCAGCACTCACCTGCTCCCAAACCTGCTCCCAAACCTGCTCCCAAACCTGCTCCCAAACCTCCAACTCCAGCACCTGTGAGCAACAGCACAGTCTCAGCACCCACCTCTGCAAGCTTCCACCCAGGTCCCACTCATGCTGTGGGTCCTGGGGTGACAGTCAGATCAGAGCCCCAAGGCTGCATGTAGCACTAAGGACAGGCTGTCACCCAGGACCTTCCCACAGTGGGGGCTGTGGAGGTGCCAGCTATGGGCAGGAGGCCCCAGCATAAGCTTGGCATAGCCCCTTGCCCACACCAAGAGGGCTGCAGCCACCCAAGGCTGAGTGTCCCCATGTCCCATGCTCCTGCCTTGCTGGTCTCACAGGTGTCCTGGGTGCCTCCTCAAGGGCCTGCCCCATCCCCACGGTACCCCCAACTGCCCAGCTCTCCTTACCTGGGAAAAAGCCTCCTCCTGGGACTCCCCCTCCCGGGATAGCACCAGGGACCCCTGCAAGAGGAGAGACTCTGTTAAAACCCCCACAGGGATCTGTGCAGGACTGCAATGAGGACACTCCCTAGAACAGAGTGAGCTCCCTGCCTGTCCTTGCACATTTCCCTGCTTCCAGTGCTGCAGTGGTGATGGGGTCTGCAGCTGCCCCAGGACCTGCTGTGGGTGTCAGCAGGATAACAAGCAGGCTGAGATCCAGCTCTGCCTCCCCAAACCATGCCAACTCCAAAACCCAATCCCACCTAATCTCTTTGTCCATCCCTGCAAAGTGGAGAAGCTCCTCAGCCCCTCTGCTCTCAAAGGTGGCTGGAGTGGGGTTCCCTGGGGGTGTTTGAGAGCCTTTGGGGTGGGTGAACTTCTCCTTGCCGAGGCATGTTCAGCAGATGGATGCTCCTTGCTGCATGGGGTACATGTGCGGAGTGCAGGATGGCAGGGGTCTCACTCAGCAGGGATGGCTGGGGTGCAGGAACGTGGTGCAGGGGATGCTCTGCTCCTGGATGGGCTTTCTGATAATGAATGGCTTGAAAAGGGATTTGTGGTGTGGTGGGCAGGGTTGAGGAGCTCACAGTGGGCTGGGCAGGGAGGATCTGGGGCTTCTGGACCTTTGATGGCCAAGGGGGACCCTGCACCCCCAGGAGATTGGTGCATGCGGTGGCACAGCCCTGGGGCACATGGCATGTGGAACCTCTGAATCAAGGGTGTTCCTTGCACCCTGACACCCTGTGGGGCTCCAGGGTTGGAGTGCCAACCTTGCCATGCTGGGATGCACACGTATGTCAGGTGGCACACAGGGTGCACACACATGTGAAGGATACGTGTGTCTGCACAAGGAGGATGCACACCCTGTGCGCACGCACAATGGGGGACACGGGCCCAGCAGCATCCTCCAGCTGATGTGTTCCAGCAATGCCCAACAGCAGATTTGGCACCACGCATCCCCAAACCGGCCTGGGGCACAAATCCAGCTGTGGTGCAGCTGATGTCCCAGAGAGCAGAGCTGTCTCTGTCCCCGCTGACCACCAGCCCAGCTCAGCAGGGCGGCAGCCAGCCAGCACTTACGGAGCGGCTCCTTTTCCTGGCACATTCTCCCGCCTGCCCCCCCTCATCCCCCCCCCCCCCCGCCCCCCCCCCCCCCCCCCCCACCAGCTTGGAAAAACAAATCCCAGCTCCTTGCCTGTTTCCAAACATACACACAACTCTCATCTTCCCCACCCAACCTGCTGGGCAGCTGTGTGGGATACTCCTTTGGAGTCCCCAGGACTCAGCCCTTCGTGGGCAGGGTGGCATCTTTTGCTGGGGGAATGCTGTGCACTGTGGGGACACCCAGATCCTCTGCACCACCGCTGCCTGGCACAGCCTCATGGAGAAGGTGAGAGGAGGCAGCTCAGTGCCCTTTGAGTCCCATAAAGGTCTGGGGGATGCTGTGCAGAGGCCGTGCTCTTTGGTGCCTGTTCCAGCTCCATGCAATCCCAGTGTTTTGAAGGATTAAAGGGGAGGTGCTGGTGTCCGTGCCGGGGTCAGAAGGTGGATGTGGACCTCCTGCCTTGGCACCAGCCAACCTGGCTGCACAGATTTTGCCCAGAGCATCACAGAAGCCTGCTCCTCATGTGCTGCTGAGCAGGACCAGCTGTGACACCAACCAGCCCTGCGCTCCTGCGCAGCTGCACTGCTGCACCACAGCCGTGCCACACTGCAGCAGCAGCAGTGGCTCTCTGGGGCTGTGTCTCCATGCTTGTCACACACCTGCAGCCCTGTCCCCAGCCTTGCGGCAGGGAAGCAGGCACTGCCTGTATTCTGATCCCAGCACAGGGGACCCTCCTTTGCCCCTTCCATCCCTCAGCACATTGGTGATGGAGAAACTGACTTACAGCCCTACTGGGACTGGTGAGTCCCTGCGCTGCCTGTCCTGCTCAGAGCCTGCTGGGGGCAGAGGGAGAATTGCTCACAGGTCCCTTTTTCCCCCGGAACTGGGTTGTGTTTCCAACCCTGAGACAGGAGAGCAGGCACTTAAATGCACAGCCCTGGCTGCAGGGGTTTGCTCATGGAGGTGCTTCAGGATCCAGTGTGGAACCTTGTTTATAGGAGCTGGACTTCTCTTCCACAGCTCTGCGCCATCTAGTCGCTGCAATAGCTGCACTGTCCCACTGTCTGTTTTCTTTTGACCCCTCTTTCTGTTACCCGCACCGTTTATGTTTGACAGCAATTCCTGTTAGCCACACACTTTCCACTACCCGCGCACTTACTGGCAGATCCCTTTCCAAGCAAGAAACGCAGATATTTTCTGTATTCAGCAGCTCATTCCTCCTCACATCCAAGAGCCTCCTGAGGACCATGACAGGATGGGAGCACACAGCCCTGCTCAGCCCCCCGCCCCATGTCAGGGCAGCCAACCCTGCTCCCCAGCAGCCTCCCCGGCCCCTTCCCACAGCCGGCTCAGCGCCCGACCGCTGCAGACATTTCTCTCTCGTTGTTTGCTTTTTTGGAAGAATGGGTTTTGGAAACATGAGGTTTCCAGGCAACTTTGAAGCCGTGCCCACATCCCAAGCCCACTGGTAGCAGCTCAGGAGGATGAGAGGAGAGGGAGGCTGTCACCACAGTCAGGCTCCCATCCGGACCCCAGAGCCCCAGCTTTCAGCTCTGAAGTATCTGCAGACAGGCTGCAAAGGTGTTCTGGGGTGAACTGTGCACCCTCAGAGGGTCTCCATGGGGTCAGGGTGCTGGGGGGGGGCAGGATGCCAGCACATCTATTACCTGCATCTCTGGGCCAACCTCTGAACCCTGAGCCCACAGGATTGGGATGCTCGTGTCCTTCTGCCCTCTTTAAGGCATCATTTGTGGGGAAGCACTGGAGGATGGGTGCCCCCCTCCATACGCTTCCCTTGGCACCTTTTACAGCAGCTTTCCTGTACAGTAGCCCAGATTCATCCATGGGACACTGCATGCCCCCACGGTGCCCAGAACAAACCAACTCCCTGGAAGCGATGCTGAGCTACCACTGGAGGATCCCAGATGCCACCAGCTCAGCCCCTCACTGGGTCAGCACTCTAAAGGGCTTCCCCGGGGCGCTGGAACAGTCTGAGTGCACAGGGCTGCCCCCATCTCCATGTCCCCCAGCCCTGGCATATCTCAAATGCCCCTTCCCTGTCCAAACTGAAGCTGCAGTGTGTGCCATGGGAGGCAGCCCTGTAACCCTTCCAGGTGGATGCATCCTGAGCACCCACTGGTGCCTTTGGCTGTGCCCTTATCCCAGCTTGATCCCCAGGGGCTCGCAGAGCACGGTGCCAAGCAGCACACTAGGCTGCAGGAACAACGGCCATTTCTCTGTAGGGAAATGTTCCCCAGTGTCCCCATCAGCACAGGGACTCCTCAGAGAGCTGCTCCCAGACCAGCCAACACCCCAGGACAGCATGCCAGAGGCTGGAGCACGGCCAGCAAATCCAACTGCTCACACACCACTGTGGGATATCACTCTGGGGCCAAAGCCATCCTGAGACTGCCCCAGCTGCCAACTGCATGGGAGCTGGCAAGCAAAGCAACCAGGGTGAAGGGAGCCAGCACAGAGCATCCCTGCCAGGCACAGGGAGTGGCCAGCACTGAGCTGCAACCCGGCTGGGACGGCTGCTTGGCCCCGGGCTGCAGCTCTCCAGGATCAGGCAGAGCAGCAGCTGTGCAGGTGCCTGTCACAGGAGTGACATTACATGCATGGCTGGGGACAAGCAGCCTGGGACAGAGCAGAGAGCTGCAGGGCATCTGTGCAAGGAGCTGCTGGCTGCAGAGAGCTTTCCTGAGGGTTTTGCACTGGGCAGGGGTGGCACTGCCCGTGGGGTCCTGCCCTGCCCTTAGCAGCTGGCAGCGTGTGATGGCTGCAGCACTGTCCCCATCACCACCACTGCTGGTGCCCCATGCAGCCAGACGGGCGCCGTTCCCCCTCACCCCAGGCCCTATGGAGGCAGCTGTCCCACTGCACCACGCAGTCCCTGCTTTCACCCACTTTTCCCATTGTGAGCAGCCTTAAATCCGCACTCAGTGGCCCCGTACCCTGGTCACACACCTGCTGTGCTGCTTGGCCCTGTCCCACCCACAGCGGGATGCTCTGCCCAGGTACCCAATGCCTTTTGTCCCCTGCCCATGTGCACATGTGCATGCACTACGGGGTGTCACACAGCCCCAGAGGCCGACGCTGCCGAGCCGGGGGGTGGATGACACCAGGGGGGGACACGCAGCGACCACGACACCAGCGAAAGGCTTTGTCATGGCCACACGCTGTGCACACACACAGCCCTCAGGCAGCCCCCAGCTCACACCGAGATCACACCGGGGGGCCATGGATGCCAGCCCCCTGCCCTTGGCACTTGCAGCCACCCCACATGCATGTCCCCAGCACCTGGGCACGATGTGGCACCTCGGAGCCACCCCCCAAAAAGCGCTCCGCGGTGCCGCTCCCAGGCGCTGTGTGCCACCATCGCACCCCGCAGACGGGGAGGAGGAACCCGGCTGATCTCTGCCTGCTACCCCGGGCGTCCAGAGCAGGGCAGGGGCTGCCCTCCCCGGGGACACGCAGCCCTCGGCCGGGGCAGGACGCGGGGTCCCGGCAGAGCCCCTTCAGGCGCAGGGGATGGAGCCTTTTCGTTCCTTACCTCCTTGCTGAGAAGCCGGGAGGATGGAGAAGAGGAGGAGGACTCCGGGGAGGAGGGGTGCAGCTGCCTGCCTTGCCATCTCTTGAAGCAATGCCCCCGTGCTCTCGCAGTCAGTGTGTTTTATCCCAGAGCTGCTTAATTGTTGCTTCCAAGGATGTGAGGGGAAGGGGGGGTGTGGGGGTTGGAAGGAGGGAGGGGAAAAGGAGTGAGAGAAGGGGGGAGAGAGGCACAGGACACTACGTCATGACGAAAGGGCAAACACTCAGCCCTCTCCAGGCTATTGGGCTGCGTTGTTTTTTCTCTTTTTTCTTCTTCTTTTTTTTTTTTTTTTTTTTTTTTTTTTTTTTTTTTTTTGTGTGTGTGTGTGTGTGTGTGTGTGTGTGTGTAATTTCTCTCCCTCACCGCTCTCTCTCCAATTCTGGCGCGGCGCTGCCAAAAGTGCGGGGGGAGCTGCCAAAGAAGGCGGCCTGCGGTGGGCGGGGGGCGAGGGGAGCGGGCGGAGGGGGGAGCACAGAGCCCAAAAAGAGGGGGTGGCAGCGGGGGGTGTCACACCTCGGGGGCAGCAGGCCAGCGCCGTGGGGGCTGCCAGGCAAAAGGAGGGGCTAGAGGAGCAGCTTGGGTGTCAAGCGAGGGAGGGCAGACGTGGGGGATTGGGGCGCATCGGGGAGGTCTGGCTGCAAACCCCGCAGTGGGGAGCTGGGATTCTCTCAGCTCTCTCCTTGTGTTTTTCGTCTCCCGAGCCCCAATACCTGCCCGCTGCCGTTGTGCTGTGCCTTGGCTGGGGACAGAGACGGGGACAGCTTCCTCGAGGGGTCCCGGCACAGCGCGGTTCGAAGGGCTGCGGGGGGAACGGGGAGATGGGTAATCCGCTGGGTGGGACTCGGGGCCCGGGCCGAGCCACCCCGCGCTGTCACCACCATCGCCACCCGCCGAGCCCCGCGTGGCCGTTAGGTGGCAGGCGTGGGGTGTCCGGAGGCAGGACGGCATCGGGGAACGCGCAGGGAAATTCAGCCGTCGGCTGCGGGGGTTGCGCGGCCGAGCGCGGCCCCTTCCCCACGCGGGGCGTCCCGGGGACACGCAGCGCCCACCCCGTGTTCCGTCTGGGGACGGACGGTCACTGCGGCCCCGGGTGCCGGCACGGCGGCGTCTCACCCCACGAGCAACCGAGCGCGGCCGCTGCGGTGCAAAACTGCGCTGCCGGTGCCAAACCGAGCCCCCCAGCCCAGGTTCGGACAGCTGAGGAGCGGGGAGCAGCGCAGCAGCCAGCGGGGCTTTGCACAGGTGTCCGTTTTGCATTCATCCGCACCCTCGTGCTGCGGTGTCGGAGGCACGCAGCGCCCCGGAGTGACAGCTGGGAGCAGAGGGACGCAAAGACGGAAGGCTGTGCAGCAGCGTGGCTGTGGACGCGCAGAGCCCGGTGTTGCTGGTTGGGGATGCATCCTCAGCGCGTGTGTCTGCAAAACATGTGGGGAAAGGGGCTGGGAACCGTAAGTGGGGCAGCTGGACGTCCCTAGCAGCTTACATCCCTTGCCAGTGAAACGGCTCTGATTTTTGAAAGCGTGTTTTGTACCTCGAAAGAATAGACACCAGGCACGCTTTCCCCGCCCCTGGCACTCGCGCCGGGGACGTGGATCCAACCCCTTTGCTATTGGGCCACGACGGAGCCAAGACGTCCGCGAGCTGCCCGCGGGGAAGGGCTGGGAGCCTTTGCGAAGTGCTGGGGAAAAGCTGTGCAATTTGGCCCGTGCTGGGAAGACACGGTTCTGCGTACGCGCTGATGAGCAGAAAGCAAAGGGCCCGAGTGGAAAAGATGCAGTTTGCTGCATAAGGACCCACGGCTTCCCCACGAACGCCCCAAACATCCTTGCCCTGCTGTGCACACACGCACACACACCTACACCCTATGCGGTCCCGGGGGTAACACCGGCTCGCCAAACACGGCAGTAAACACACCTTTGCCATAGCTACGGAGCAGCCCCGCACCTGCCCCGCGGGGAGCCGCATCCGGAGCCGGGCGCTGTTTGTGGCGTTGTCCTGGGAAACGGCGCTCGCTGCGAGACACCGAGGGGTGGGACGCGGCTTTGCGGGAGCACGGCGGATGCGTAGCTCAAAGGAAAGCTATGTGCGAAGGGCAGGTCGTGGGCACGCAGGGGAAGGGGCCCCCGAGGTGTCCAACCCCGGCGCTGACTGATGTTGTACGACCGATGCTGCAAACCCTGCACGGATGGGGATCTGCCCCTCCCGGCTCTGACGTTTTCCCCCATCTGAGCCCGAGATGCCTCGAGTGGTGCCTGTCACGGCTGTGGGGAGGCTGAGGGCTGTGCTCGGCCCTGCCTGGCGTTGTGTAGGCTGAAATGTTCACTCCACTTGCCCATCCCTCTGCTCACCAAGTGCCTCGTGTTCATCTAGTGCTTATCTCCAGGCAGTGCAGTCTTCATCTAAAGCAGGAAGGGTCAGGGCGGCCATCTCTGCCCATTTCCAAGGATCCTTATGTTTTCCTGCCTTGCCTCACCAGCTTTTAATTGCTAGCTAATGGGTGCTCACCTCCACGTGTATCTGAAATGCAGCCTTCTGCAAGTCTGCCTGCTGCAGCATCGCAAGTGGTTGAGTGCATCTCAAGTCGTGGGGCAGGGGGGACAGGTTGTGAGGATGAATGGAGTGGAGCACCTGGGAATCAAACCAGTACTGCTCAATCTCATTTAGAGGAAGCAAAATATTTGGGCTTGTCAAGTTCCTCATTCAGAGCCATCCAGGAGCTCAGTGGCCCTTGAACAAAGCCGTGTATTGAGACTGACGCCTTTCTTGAGCACCGCTGGCTGCTCCAAGCATGATCCAATTGTGTCCCATGGTCAGTTTGGAAAGAGGTCCTGCCAACATGAGGTCCTGCCCAGTGGGCTCAGGGCTGGCTGCAGCCACAGGGAGCAATGGGAAGTTTATCCTTGCCTTGACCAAGAGGAACAGCCCACAGCCATAGGGAGGGGAAGGGAAGGGAAGGGAAGGGAAGGGAAGGGAAGGGAAGGGAAGGGAAGGGAAGGGAAGGGAAGGGAAGGGAAGGGACGGGAAGGGAAGGGAAGGGAAGGGAAGGGCAGCGAAGCGAAGGGAAGGGAAGGGAAGGGAAGGGAAGGGAAGGGAAGGGAAGGGAAGGGAAGGGAAGGGAAGGCCCCATTCCCATCGCCCAGGCTAGGCATCCACCCAGACTCCTATTTTTGGCCATGCAGCAGCAACCAGACAATATTTGTGATGGTGCATTCTCTGCAGGCATTGCCTCTTGTTCTCATCATCTTTTCCTTTGTATCCTGCAGGCAACCAGCTCTGCTTGCACAGACACACAGTTGTGTTGTGTTGGGAGTTGCACAGCCCTGGGACATGAGCTGTTGGGTTGTGGGATCTCCATCCTTGCCTATGTTCAACACTTGCCTGACTGGAGCAGCCTGTCCTGGCTCTGGAGCTCATCCTGTTCACACAGGGGCCAGGCTGGAGACCTTCAGACATCCCTCCCAACCTTAAATCCTTCCATGATTTATATTGAATTCTCTTTGGTATTCGTATAGTTCTGGGAAGCCTTCAGTGATGTATCATTGAACTGCTCTAATCTGAAGCAGGCCAAGGAGGGATTTAGTGGTCCTGGCTCCATAGATCTCATTCACATCGTCCTTCTCAAGGGCAGTGAAACATCTGCTGCCGATAGGTAACTCCAGGCCACAGCACTCGCCCGGCGGTGAGCAGGGTGTGTTGGGTCGGACCTTTGCTGGGCTGCTTTCATCCTTCCTCACTCTGCTGTGAGCTTTCCAGGCGCTGATTAAGAGGTACCATTGCTGCGAGGCGTGATGTGCCTGGGTGGATGTAGCTTTCAGTGCTGAAACACAGTGTTTACTGGAAGGCTCCACCGTTGTTCTCGATCGGGACTGATTCCCTGCCAGATGTCAGCTCTGACCCCCAGCAGTTTCGGCAGCAGAGCAGCCTAAAAATTGGAAGATTGTTTTGTATTCTTGCAAGAAGAAGAAAAAAAAAAGGGCATGCTTATTGTGTAGATATTGCTTTTCCTGCCTTCCTACTCTGAAACGGCCAAGGCGTGTTAGCAGAGATTCGCCTTCAATCGGCCTTTGTGCAAAGAGAGAGGCTGGAAAATCTCAACCCAGGAGGAGAGAACTGAAGCGAGTTGTGGGCAACCGAGTGCAGCGATGTAAGCGGCAGCACTCAGCCAGCACATGAACTTTGGACACCGCTCGCGCTCCGGTTTGTGTCTGCAGCACAGAGGGGCCCTGAGGAAAAGGCGGTGGAGAGCCATTATCTCGCAGCCAGATCCTTGTGGTGTAAAGGGGAAACATACAGCAGGGCTGGGCTGCTGTCTCCTCCCCGCACGCCCCACAGATGCCAGTCGACGTCTCCCAGAGTGCTGATAATCCCGAGTGTGAGTCAGAGCCCAAGAATCACGAGCAGGGCTTCAAATTAAGTCTCATATTAAAAGTAAAAAAAAAAGACAGAAAAAGAAGAAGAAAAAAGGAAGAAAATCACGTACGGAGTACAGTTTCTCGTGTTCTGCTTTTTAGGCTGGAAGGTTTGTGCCTGCAGCTCTTCTGTGCACCCAGAAGGGCTTCGCGTTTTCCTTGCAGAAGAGTGAAATCTGAGTCTGCCCCAGCCCTGTGACTGCAGGAGATGGGGATTCGCACAAGAGGAGCGATGTGCTGACTGGTTCTCATAAGGCCATGGGTGCAGAGGTGTCCTTGCCAAAGGAGGGCCCTTGCAGAGAGTGACAGCTCCCCACGAGGTCCCCAGGATGTGTTCTGCCCCATTCCAAGGTCACCTGAGCCTGGGAGGGACCTGCTGGGACACGAGGACGCACTGAGTTGAGTGCCCTGTGGCCAAAGCTCTCATCGAGGACTGGGGTTGTTCTGGCAGCAAGTGGAAAAGTGAGTGTTGTGTTCAATTACTGATAGCACAGTGAGGAACCTGGAGAAGTGCTGGAGGTCACAGACCTGTGGTCCCATGCGATGCTGTGCAGGCAGAGGGGAGCAGGGATGGATGTTGACAGGAGAGCTGGAGGAGCCAGCAGCTCGCTGACATGACTTCCATGAGTAGAATCCGGCCAGCATTGCAGGTTGGAGCGTCCACAGCAACAAAAGTATCATCAGTACAGGAAAGATTGAGGGGACCAAGGAAGGTGCAAGAGTCTGGTGGTGAAATCAGTGAGGAGACAGACAAGGGAAAGCTCCACAGAGGGAACAGAAGAGAGAGATGGGTGGCCCAGTGCTTCAGAGCGGTGACCACGGAGGAGATTCCAGCACCTGAGGGTTGGTGACACCAAGGTGGGCCCAGTGTGAGCTGAGCTGGGCTGGAAATACAGGGCTGGGAGCAGCACAGAGGAGGTGTGGGGACCTGAGCTGGTGGCACTGTGGGCACGTCACCCAGTACAGCCAGCACCCCCATCACCTCCTGAGGCTCCTCCAGGCAAACTCATGCAGGGCTCTCTCATGGCCATCTCCAGCCCATTCTCCCTGAGCCAGTGCTCTTCTCCTGTTCTCCCAAGCAGCACCCAGATCCACACTCAGCCACATGGGCTCTACCCACCTCAGCCTTTCTCTCTTGCTGGCGGGCAACTGGCCAGCAGTGGTCCTGCTCTTTGCTTTCTGGGGGCTGGCTGTGACCCAACTGTCTCCTTCAAGCCCCATTGTGGCTGTTGCCTCCCCTTGGGCTCTCTGTCTGTCGGGGTCAGCTCCCCTCCAGAGGAGATTCCAGACCTGGGGGGTCCCTGCAGCCTGTCTGTTTGGAGGAGCAAGCCCCGAAACACAGCCCCGGGGGGAGCACTGAGGCGGGCCCAGCCGTTAGCCTTGCAGTCTGGCAGTGAGCTGCAGCACAATGCAGCCCTGGCCCGCCACCAGCGCACGCTGTTTCCTCCCGGCAGGCTGGCCAACAGGAGTCAGATGAGGACATAGAGGAGCTGGGAGAGCAGCGAGACCTTGGGGAAGAGGGGGACTGTGAGGGCATGGAGCTGGGACCCCCCCGAGCAGGGTGCAGCTGGAGGAGCTGAGGCTGGAGGTCCCGCTCCTTGCCTCTACCTTCAGTGCTTGATCCATCCCCAAGGCCCCTGATGTTTGAGGCACTTCTGTAAGCCCAGGAGCTCTTTTCTGTCAAATAGAAACATCCCATTTCTGCCACAGCATCCCCCATGCACGTGGTCACGGCCATGGCTGCATCTGTTTCCCTCAGGTCCCTTCCTCCCAGTGACATGATGTCTGCTGTTGGTGTCTCATTTACTCCTGGGAGCAAAGTCAGCACGCAGACCCACAGTATGAGTACCCCAGCATCAGCCACCTGCCAAAATCAGGGCCGTTTGCCTCGAGGACATGCATGGATGAAACTCTCTAATCCGTTTCTTCTCCACCACCAGATCCTATTGCCTACAGCACGGCATCGGCTTAACTGTGCTAATTAAGAACTAAGATGTCATTTGTAGCTAGCACGTGGCTGATATTTCAAATTAATGAATGCCTCTTTTAAACTGCAGAATGTTGCCTCTGCGTGAAGAGGCTTCAGGCAATATATATATATAAGCAATTTTTCACATTACAAGGTGAAATTTTTTGTGTTTTTCACTCCTGCAGGGATCTGGAGTATTCATTACGGTCAAACACGCACAGCAAACCAGCCATGGTGCCTCAGTGTGTTTCCCTCATAGATCAAATATCTTGCATTTGGGTTTTGATTTGGGGGATAGGAAGCACAGCAATCCTGCTTCCAGGTAGGATAGCAGAACAGCCGATTGCTGGGAAACATGGGCAGCACTGGAGGCGTGCCCTGCTCTGGAGGTGTCTGTGTGGCTCTGGGTGTGCACATGCATGCACAAAGAGCAAAGCTTTGCACGAAAAATGAGAATAAAGCAAAACAGACACACTGAAGGCTTCCCCAGGAACTGCTGCATGAGAGCATCCGCTGTACGAACATCATGTTTGTCAGGTTTGAGGTGGATTCTCTTTCTGTTTTACCCCAGGAACTGTGGTTCGAGCCCCTCCAGCTGCGTGGTGCCCCTGGTGCAGCCTTTCCCCCTGGGGGAGGGGGCTGTGCTGACATCACCCCTGCCATCTCGGCTGTAGCTGCTTTTCCTTGCCGCGCTTCACAACTCAGCACTCTCGAGTTAATTAGAGAACCATATGCCCCTTTCTCACACATCATAAAAGCGTGTGTTTAAAGCCGGGTGATAAAAGGGAGCATTAGCCTGGGTCACTGCAAGGCTCTGATCTCAGCTCCGCTCAACACTGCCTCTCTCTCCTGGATGGCTCTCAGACCAGGTGGAAATGATGTTGGAGTCCAGCTGAGCTCACTCTGCTGCCAGCTTGAGCAACTCCCAAGAATTTCACAGCTCTCTCCCAGGCACGGTTTGTTCCCTGACAACCTCCTGCAGTCTGCTGGTCAACTTTTCTCCCTCCCAGCTCCCCCCCTGCTCAGGGTGCTGAGATTCCCTCTCCAAAAAAAAGCATTACTCGTGGGCTGTGGTCTGCTGTCTCAAGGTTTAGGGACAGTGAGGAGAGGAGAAGGTCCATCTCCTCTCCATGGCTCTGAGCACATCCCCACGAGGGAATCCCGTTATGCTCAATGGGGACATGGGAGCATGGGCCACATGGATACCACGTCCAACCAGACTTGTGCCCACCACTAGATACATCCAGAGATCTTCCTTTTCCTCCCTTCTGACCAGAAGGTACATTTCTCTCCCATTCTACTGTCCAAGGCAGAATAAATTGCCAGATGTTTTATGTTAAAAGTTCCCTTTTTCTCTCTTCCACTTTCTTTAAATCCCTGCACGAGTCTGAGCCAGGGAGGTGAAGACCCTGTCTGCTCTGGTGAGGACCGCCTAATACGATCAGATCCCTTTCAGCACAAAGCATATCCAGGCTGCTGTGAGCCCAAAATTTGGACATGAGATGAAAGAGTGCAGTCCTGGGCGAGGATCCATGGGGGCTGAGTGTGTCTGATAAGCAGGAGAGCTCTGCTGCAGATGAAGACCCCGCAGCATCCTGCAAACAACTGTGGCTGCCCCAAGAAGCCCAGAGTCAGGGAAAATCATCAATACTGTGGGGCTCCGTGGCCCAAGAGATGCTCTTTAGAATAAACTCTTCTGGTTGTGCCTGCTACTCCTCAGGGAAATGTGTGTGCCAAACCACTGCACCAGGCTGAATGGCAGGGCCACCTTGGCTGGGTGCTCCCACTGGGCAGCACAGGATGGCAAGAGGAACCGGCTGCTGATCCATGCGCGAGGGACTAGGACTTGGTGGAGGAGGATTGTCATGGCTGAGGAGAGCTAAAGTTATGGAACCACAGAAGGTCTGAGGTTGGAAGGGACCTCCTGCTCAGGCAAGGCCACCTCAAGCAGGATGCTCACAGACAGCTTCTGTTGGACCATGCCATGGCTTGGACCATGCCCAAGTCCCATTGCTAAAATAGAGTCATACAATCATCTCAGCTGGAGAAGACATTCAGGATCATCAAGGCCAACCTCCAACCTGACCTACCAAGTCCCACCACTACACCATGTCTGTTAGTGCCAAGTTCACACCTCTCTCAAATACCTCCAGGCTCCACCATTTCCCCTGGCAGCCCGTTCCAATGCTTGATCACCCTCTCTGTGCAGAAATTCTTCCTTATGTCCAACCTAGTTCTCCGGACAGAAATTCCTCAATCTCCATTGCCAAGAGTGTCCTCCGTCCCCCAGCAGAGTGGAGGAGGCCTAGGGAGAGCCGTACACTGTGTCCCTGCCTGGCCAGGCACCCGCAGTGCTCCTTGGCTCCAGGACAGCCCTGGTGTGCCCTGCCAGCCCCGTATCCCCAGGGCCTCACTGCGGAGAGGGCAAGGAGGCTGAGCTGTGAGAAGTGAGCCCAGGGTTATTTTTGCTGTTCTTGAGCCTTGCCTTGTGTTCTTGTTTCCCTGTGCTATGTTTAGATAACTTTGCAGGACTTGCTTGCTCCTGCTCCTAAACCATTTTTTTTTTTTGCTGCATGATGGAAGTCTGACAAGAGAAGGGCAGAAGAAATCCAAGGCGAGTTCCTGGGGCCATTCAGACAGCACAAGCAACAATGAAGTTGGGCTTCCCTGGGCTTAGCTTGAGCCTCTTGGTGAATCTGTGTGGATAACCTCTGTCTTGTACGCTGCATCTCCAGGACTTGGGGCATCCAATCGTGCTCTGGTGGATGGAGCTCTTCAGGAGGACAAAGGCACCACGGAATTCCCTGTTCTCGACACACCGTAGAGAGGTCAGAGTAGCACAGGGTGCATCTCTCCAAATTCCCCGCACAGGGAGATCCGGACGGGTGCACATCTGTCCCTAAACGTAATTACAGCTTCTGAGACAAATTTTTGCTCTCATTGACTGCTGAGGCCTGGGGTCATTTCTCAGGGAGACAAGTGTTAAGTGTTCCCCTTCTCTGTCTCTGGCAGCCAGCACTAACCTCGGCAGTGCCTAAGAGGGGAGATTATTAAGTGAATATGAACATCCTTGAGTCTAATCCACACGCAAATGCAAACTTAAATTGAAACCAGAAGATGGCTTTAGTGGTGTGGTTTAAAGCCATTAACCCTTGGGTGACATGAACTGGCCTCCCCTGGCAGTGCCAAGAGAGCTAGAAACCCCAAGCACAACCTGGTGGGAGAGAGGTGCAGAGGACAGCCATGGCCATGGCTGGAGTCCTAGTGGTGCTTCCTTCTGCCAGGCCATGAGCCTGAACCAACGTGTGCACCAGGACAAGTCTGGGTCACTGCTGTGTGTGCCTTGGGGTCATAAGGGATCATCTCAAAGTGCAGATACAGCTCCCAGCCTATGAGGGCTGTCAACCACCATGTCCGCAGAAGGGCTCCCAGCTGCCCTGTATGAGCTGGAGACCCTGGCAGACCCTTACAAATCTTCAGAAGAAAGGTAACCAGGAGGAAGACACCTGTCCCAGGTGGAACAGAGGTCTTCCATAAGCTACAAGCTTATGGGAGCTGTTTGGAGACCATGCTTCTCTCCCCAGCCTGCCCATGTCAACTGGTGGATCTCAGAAGACGCACTTGGCAGCAGTGCTAAATTCAGCTTGAGGCTGCAGAATACCATGGGAACACAGAGCAAGGCAGTCAGAGCAAGCTGAAGAGCAACCCTGGCTGTGGTGCAAGAGAAGATCAGCGCAGCACAACAGTGGTCTGATGATGGTCCATAGCAGGTGAGGGCAGAGTGCTGGCAAGGAAGCCATGGGACAATTGCACCTTCGCAGTGCAAGGCAGAGCCCTGTGGGAATTGTGGTCATCTGCTATCCCCACTGCAAACATCCCTGTGCGCCCTTCATTTGCCACTTTCTCTGCTGTGGTGCCATGGCCTCGTCTCTTCCACTTGCTCCATTGTGCTGTTCCACTGTCCCATCCCCTGCTGCTGCCAGTCTTTGCTCCAGTACCAAGCTGGGAGCACGTGATGGGACTTCTCCAACACGTCTGCACCAACCCACAAGCAGCCTCTCTTTGCATCCCAAAACCTTTGGCCTGGGATTTCTCCGAGGCTCTCGGTTACCTCTTCTACATCGCATTCCCCTCCACGTCCATGCCAGCAGTCTGTCACCGCACAGATTGCTTGGCAGGACGCACAGTGACCTAAGCAAGATGGAGCCCATCAGGTCCTGGGGCAGCGCATTCCAGGGAGCGCGGGGCCGCCAGCGGCAGCGAAGGTGCATGGGGGGAGAGCTTAGGACATGGTTGGCAGGGCCGCCACTGCCCCCGCTCCAACAACCACAAAAATATGTAAATGAGAAACTCGGCCCCTTATTTATGAGACTTCACAATTCATTTTTCATTTGGGGAATGCGAGCGAATGAAAATATGAAATATTTCTCCGATGACACAGTTTCCACCCAGAAAGCACATTCCTTGGAGGCAGTGTGCATGTGCATGGGGCCACACGGGACCAAGCCTGAGCCTCGGTGCAAGCCCTGTCTGACGAAGGGGTAGAGGCTGCAGGGCCAGGACCCACGGCAGGGCTGTGGTGAAAGAGCAGGGAGGGTCTCACTGAGCTGCAAAGCACTGCTGGGATGCTGGAAGGGACAGAGGTGAGCACTGGGTAGAGAGCAAGGCCAAACCTGGTCCAAGGGGAGAGAGGGCAGATCGTCCTGGCGACCCTACTTCCCAACTAGAGTGAGGAGTTGGACTCCTGCTACTCTCTGAAATGAGATTTCCTCCTCCTGGTATCTACAGAATACTCGCTTCTGGCAGTGTCTGGATTTCACAAGGATGTGCAAGTATCCCTGTTTATTACCTTAACAGTTAAAGTTCATTACCAGCTGGCTCCGTCAGAATGGCTCCTCAAGGTCAGTCTTTCCATCCCCTTCACAGACCCTGTAGGGAAAATCCACACTGCTAAAATCTGTGAAGATCATGATGTCACGGACCAGACCTTGCTGACTTCCAGCACCGGTGTCTTTTAGGCCAAGCACGCTCCACCTTCTTGAGTGGGGGCAATCCCAGATCTGTGTGCAGACTGGGCAAAGAGCTCACTGAGAGCAGACAAGGACCACGGGGACCTGGTGGATGACAGACCTTGAGCCAGCAGCATGCAGCCCGGAGAGCCGCCAGCAGCCTGGGCTGCATCGGCAGAGGGGTGGCAGCAGGCAGGGAGGGGACTGTCCCCCTCTGCTCTGCCCTCGTGAGGCCCCACCTGGAGTCCTGCGTCCAGGCCCGGGGCCCGCAGCACGAGAAAGACGTGGGGCTGTTGGAGCGGGTCCAGAGGAGGGCACAAGGTGCTCAGAGGGCTGGGGCACCTCTGCTGTGGAGCCGGGCTGAGGAGCTGGGGTGTTCTGACTGGAGACGAGAGGCTCCGGGCAGACCTATGGTGGATGCACCACTGACCGCACAAGAATGCAGTGCAGTTAGGAGAGGGGCCATTCTACAATTAACTTCCATCTCTGTTCTCCCTGCATACCGACCCCTTCACTCTATTGACTTAGCTTGAGAGTCTTTGGCTATTTGTTTGAACTTCCCCTGCAAGGCCCAGCTCTGCTTGACTTCTGGCAGTTTCTCCAGACACTTCCAGATCCCCAGACCCACTTTTCCCTGCAGATCTGCCCAGTCTCTTGGAGCTCTGTTCATTCTCACTGTCATTTTTTGGTGGATTTATCTACATGTCTGGAGGTGAGCAGGTCACTCTTCTTGCAAGGGGCACCAAATATGTTTGTATTTTTGCCCTGAAAACTCTTTAATCCTCTGGCACACTCAGCCTCTGAGCTCTTCACTCCATTTGTCTTAGTAGCTCGTTCCCTAAACTTCTCCCAGTACAGGAAAGAGAAATACTCCACCTGAGCCCCTGCTGAGGCAGAATTTTCCCTTTATTTATTTTTGATGAAGCCTGTGTGGTTGATGTGCGTGTTTTCTAACCGTCGTTTCTATCATGTCTTCTCAAGAGCAAAGAGCAAGTCTAAAATAGCAACTTCTGGAGCCATCTATCAACTGCCACATCCCAGAACAGTGAGTAGTGTTTACTCTCTAATCTATATCTGGAAGTGAAGGGCCTCCGCTGTGACAGCAAGATTTATGTGCCCTCGTGATTAAGGGGCACATCCAGACTGCCTGCTCTGGAGCCTAAAAAGGTCTTGAGCAGAACCCACATAAATACCCCCCAGTGGGTCCCTGCTCCATGGGGCAGGTCTGTGGGTAGAAGAAGCGTGCTGTGTACCGCAGTAGGACCTCTGTTGCAGCTCCCAGAAGACAGAGGCAAGGACCCCATCCCTCCTGTCACATCTTCTCCATGGACTCTGTAAAGTGCTGGGGCAAGTGCAGTGCTTGCCGAGATCCAAAGTTTACATGGGATGTACAAGGGTGTGCTGATGGAAGTGGGATTGTTCAGCTAAGGGATTAGCTGTGGTCTTCAGCTGCCTAATAAACTACAGAGACAGAGCCACGGTCTTCCCAGAGCTGTGCAACCAGAGCAGGATGCTGAGGCGACCAGCACATGTAGTGGCAGATCCTGAGTTGAAGGAAAAGCGCCTTCATTTTGAGGGTGAAAATCCTCCTTGGAGATGCTCAGAGCTGGCTGGGGCAAGGTGCAAAGCCACCCCGTCCCCACCTGGAGCTCATTCTGCTCTGTGGAGGAGGCTGGATGGAGGCACCAGTGATGCGGAATGCCGTGATGTCCCGAGTGCTGTGGTGAGCAGCACACGGCCTCGGCATTCCTTTCAATTCATGGAGCTTCTTTCCCCAGCTATAAACAGTCTGCTCTTTTCAGGAAAATCTGCCGGCCTGTCCTCAGAGCCAGGGAGCCACATTGCTGGTTATAGCACGGCCATTGATTTACTGGTGTGACTTCGGCCAAGTTGGACGGCTGCTCCGTGCCGAGATCCAGCATCCTTGAAACGCAGGAGAAACCCAGACTATCAGCTGGTCCATCTCATCCTCATCCAGCACAGGGCCTTCACGATGATCAGTGTAACGAGCTTTCGTATGAAAGCCTCTGGGGGAGTGCATCCATCATTGTTAGCCCAATTAGAGCTAATTCACAACAAGCTGGATTTCTAGAGATTGTTTTTTTCTCTGCCTCGCTTCCTGTTTGCTAGAAGATTGCAACAACCTCTAATTAATCGTGGCTTGAAATTATTCAAGCTCTTCTCAGGGAATAAATTTTCCCCAACTGAGCGGGCTGTGCAGGGAAGGCATGGTGCAGAGGAACAATCCCCGGGCAGGGCTGTGCTTGCTTCGATGCTTGCCCTGCTCTCGAGCCGTGCCAAGGCCCGGGGCTGACCTCCATCCTCAAGGAGTTTTGGAGCGCGGCGTTCCTGTTCCTTTGCTGTTCCAAGGGCTGATCTCTCTCATGCTCGTGGACGGGTGGTACAAAGCGTCTACAGCCGCGTCCCGGTCTGCCGCAGCATCCAAGTGAATTTTCCTTGGGAATTACTTTCACTACTCACTCCTCAGTTGCTGTCAGAGGGCCATGAGAAGTGATTGCCATAATAATGGTTGAAATCCAGTTTCCCTTCTAAGCCCTTTTTTATGTTACTTAGAGCTTGAAAAGGCTCGTTTTTGGTTGAAAGTTTCCATTCTTGGGCCAAGGCCAAAAGTGAATTTTTCAAGAAATTGGAACCGACTGGGTTCAGTCATTTCTGAGTCACACACATGGAAAAATACACATTTCCCTCTCGTGCTCCACGGAGACACTTTGGACATGTACGACTCAAAACCAGCTGGAGCAAGAGACTTCAAACTTGGCTTGTTCGAGAGTCCACACCGAGGTGTCAAAATCAAGCCAGGTTTGGAGAAGATTGTATTGATGTTTTCACACTTCCCTGCCCAGAAGGGCCGTCAACCAGTGCACGATGGCAAGGAGACGCACTGTTCTCTTCCCCCATTGCTTTACATCGCTTTCTCCAATGGAATAATCTCAGGGGATTAGCATTTAAAGTAATGAATGTTTAAAGTTAGCAAGAGAAGAATTTCAGCAATGTTCAATTCTTCCTAAGCCCCTTAAATGGAGCCGAGCTGAGGGGGCCTCGTGCGGGGAGACATCACTCAGCTCCAGGAATAGGATGGAGCACACGCAGGCATCTGTCCCTTCCTCAGCCCAGGACAAGCACAGGGGGACTGCAGAGCCTCAAACAACCCAAAGTGGTGATGGCTGCTGGGACAAGGGACTGCACTTAGCCAGAGAGGTGGCCACCACCAGGCATTCCCTGCTGCCATCAGAACTGAGAGGCAGTCTGCATCCTCACACGATAGGTGTCAGGTTGTGCCATGGTCCTTCTCTGATGGACATGGAATAGTCAGATTGGAGGACTTTTGAGGAGATGGCCCAGGACATGGGACGCTCCAGATTGGAGGACTTTCCAGCAGCCATCCTCTGGAAGCCATGCCCAGGGTGAACACCTGGGGCAGCAGGAGGGCTGCAACCAGGCTGGAGCCCCACTGCATTCTCTGATCCCCCCCATCAAGATCCTCAAACCTCCTACTCCACTCTGGGAGGTGCCTGCACACGAGAGTACAGCAATCTCTGGGGAGTGGGGCTGCAATAACTTGTGCATTTCACACCCTTCCCTGCCAAGGAAGGGCGGGAGTAGGTGGGAGAGGCCAGTAGGAGCAAGAGGCCGGGAGAGGAAATCAGCTGCATGAGTCACCCCACAGCCGATGGGCAGGATGGCTGCAGGAAACGCCGTTTCCCCTGGATAAGGTGCAGAGGACAAGCTGGCACCAGCCCTCAAGCACACAGCGTCCTAAGGACTGGGTGCAGGGTGGAGCTGACCAGAGAGGTGGCAGATTCTGGCCCATCGCTCCT
Organism: Lagopus leucura; assembly: GCF_019238085.1. Lineage (NCBI taxonomy): Eukaryota > Metazoa > Chordata > Aves > Galliformes > Phasianidae > Lagopus > Lagopus leucura. The sequence goes on along the minus strand of NW_024962276.1, from coordinate 703,976 downwards.
AATGGACTGCACCGACGGCACGGTTCCTCCAATGGCAGCGTGGGACCCCTCGCCAAAGCTGCAAGGTCTGGTGCCCAACATCAGCGTGGTTTAGTGGTGGTGATGGTTGGATTAGGGGATCTTAGTGGTCATTTTCAAACTTGATGATTCTGTGATTCAGTGCTGAAGCTGGCAGGGTATATTGCAGATGGGCGACTGTGTGCCAGGACTTGTCCTGCACAGTGTGCATGCTGAGCTGAAGGGCTTTGCATCGTAACTTGTGTCCAAGCCCAAGATAGAAAACACGCACCACCACACCCAGAGCTGTGGACACACATTGGACCAGCAATCTGTGGGCACTACCTGAATCCCTCACAGGGGTAACAAAGGCCATGAGCGAGCAGACACTGGAGGCACAGGAGTGTCTCAGCATCCTGAGCCTTGCCACATGGGATCCGTCACTGCTCACCTACCCACGGCACCTCATCTCAGCTTTCAGGAACAGTGCCATCCTCCAGTGCTCCCAGCAGCAGGGTCCCCATTGCATCTCTCAGGGATGGGTGACAGCTTCAGGAGGAGCCGGGCAGGGAGGGAGCAGAGCCAGGTGCCCACAGAGATGCCCCAGGATGCAGGTGGGATCCAGAGAGATGGTGTGGGGTTCTCTGTGCTCTGTCCCTGCTTTGCTCTGATAGCTTTTCCCTGTGCTTAACCTGACTTTCCCCTACTATAACTTCAGCCCATTTGATATCCTGTCTGCTGCGAGCTGGGAGAACAGACTGTTCCTTTCCCCTCTGTAGCTGTTTTATGTCTTGGAGAGGACCAGCACGTCTGCCCTCGATGAGGCTGCATAAGCCCTGTCCTTGCTCCTGGGAGCCACCCTTTTCTCATCGTGTCACAGTCTGGTGTGGGCACTGGGCACATAGCAGGAAGTGCAGAGGGCATGTAGCAGAAAACACCCTGAAGTGTGTCTGTAAAAGGGTGAAATGGGGATGGCTGCAGTGAGGCTGGGAGCGCGTGCCATAAGGCACTGACATGTCTGGCACCCACGTGCACGGCTGTCTCAGAGTGGGTGTCCTATGGTGCCAGGAGACACACCACAGAGAGACACCACTAAGATCCTGGGGAGTGATGCTAACACCCACAGGGATGCAGGAGCAGCCCCCAGATAAAAGAGACGATGTGGAAACTGAATGTTGAAAGCTGAGGTCTATCCCAACCATACACCTCCAGGCAGACGATGAAACTGGGCACTGTGGTGAGGATGTCTGCATGCCACCAGCCATGTCCCTGCACGGTGATGTCCCCATCAAGGTGTCAGCACGAATGGCTGGGGCTGGAGCAGAGCAGGGCCACGCTGGGGTCAAGCAGGCACAGGCCAGCTCTTGGTCTTGTTCCACAACAGGGTTTTGGGGCGGGGGGTGTTTTATATCTAGATTTGTTTGGAAGCATTTTGGTTTGATTTCCTCCTCCGCCAAGCACTAAGCGATCGTTCTTTCCCCCCTTGGCAGGAGCTGCCTGTCTCGTGGTGTTGACCTTGGCTGGGCTCTCGCTGCGGCTGGAGCGGAGTCACACCATAAATTCCCTGTCTTCTAGGAATCTAGCATGGGAAAGAAAAGAAACACGAAAGAGGGCCATGGTTTAAAATATTTTGCATCTTTGCACATAAAAAAGGGGGTTTGGCACTGAGGAGACCTCTCTAAGCGTAGAGGTGTTGCATGCACGGCCCGGGCACTGGTGGGCTTGGTGGAGGGGACATGTACTGCCCTGGGGACAGCGGTGGCTGTTGCAGTGTGTCCTTGCTGTAGGGACCACAGGACAACTCAAGAGCTGTGTGCACAACGGGGTTGTGACCCAGCTTGAAACCAGCCCAGTCCCACCAGCCCAGGCACACCACTGCAAGCTTCCCCTGGTGGTACCCTGACCAGCATTCAGTGCTGCACAGCTTTGGAGCTGCTTTAGGATGCCTTAAACAGTCATGGTGCAGAAGCCCTGGAAATGAAGCATGGAGGCAAAACAGGAGGAACCAAGTGGGCCAAGCCCTGGTTGCTCTCACAAGCAGGCGAGATGCAGCGCAGCCCCTAATTGAATCCAGCAGGTCTGCTCGGACAGACAAAACAAAGCAGTGATTCAGAGCGTGGGGCTGAGCACACACAACTGTCCCAGTGCCTGGGGACACGGGCCAGCACCCCAGGGTGGGGGGGTCACTCAGCCCCACATGGACATACGGCTCCATGGAGCCCACAGGCTGGGCACTGGCTGCAGCTTGCAGCAGGCAGAGGACAGGGATGGCTGAAACTCGCCCTGGGAAGGAAGAATGCAATCACACCTTGTGCAGCAGCAGGATTTCCACAGAAGAGATAAAATCTCTCCTCTTCTAAGCACGTCTAGGAAGTCTGTGGCACAGAGCCCTTCCTTAAAGAGGGTTCTCTGCATGGACCTAAAGCAACGACATTATGGAGATGGGAGTTTGCTGTGCTGGGGAAACAGGTTTACATCTGACGTGCTGTGGAAACGCTGCAGATTTGATGCTTTGAAAGAGCTCACTTTCCCCGTGCTGTAACCTGCTTTAAGCCCAACCAGCTGCAGGGAGGCCCTGAGCTCCCCGAATGTGAACAAACCTCTTTTATAACACTCTGCTGCAGCCTTCGCATCTGCCCGACCGCAAACGTCAGCAGAGCTCACTCACACTTCCCCTGGGCTTCCAGGGAAGGGGAACCAGCAAGGCATGAAACTCAAACAAAGCATCCAGATCAGCTGGAAAGGAAGAGGAAACCGATAAGAAACATGGAGTAATCAGGGCCACATGATGAAGAAAGAAAGCAGAAAATGGGAGTGGCGGAGCTGGGAGTAACCAGGAATTTCTCAGGTCTGTCTAGGAGTAGAAATTCACAGTGCCCATGGGGAAGGTGGATTAAGGGAAGCCTGAGAAACACCAAAAACCTGGGAGGGAAATAATGATGGCCTTGTAGAGCAAGTGCAGCAATGTGAGCTGCCACACAGGCAGGGTGGGGACCGAGGGCAGGTGGCTCCCACTGCACCTCCGTGTCACTGATGCTGGTAGCGATGCACTGGGGACAAAAGGAGCTTGGGACTGTGAATTCCAGCCAGAAACATGCTAGGAGCATCAACCCTGAGCTTCAGGCAGGCTCAGCATGGGGGCAGAGGGGCTTCTGTCCACCGGGATGTGGCTGTGGTGGGAGGGTATGGTGGGAGCACACGATGGGAGCACGTGGGATAGGGAACAACAGACCTGGAGTAGGGCACTGGGGGGGACAAGGAATGGGCAGCTCTGTGCACCCCAGCTTGTACTGTGTACTGTGTACTGTGTACTGTGCAAGGGGATTCGAGTGATGAGAGGTGATGGGAGACTCTAAGTTAGTGCAGGTAATAGGAGAGCTAATGGATGGCTCCAGCACAGCAAAGTGGTGATGGGAGGAGGACAAGGTGGGACCAGGGAGGGTGGGAGGGTACAAGGTGCCTTTTTGAGCATCTCCCTCGTGTGGTTGTAGAGGGACCATCCCTGAGTCTCTCCTGAGCCACTGCTCCAGAAACAGCCTTGTACACAGTGTCCAGACCATCAGTACAACATCCCTTCCATATTTTTCCTAGCAGAAGAAGATCCACAAGCATTTGGGAGCACGGTCTCAGCCTTGCAGGCTCTTCCAGTCCCTCTCCTGATGCTCACCCACCACCGCACCTCATCCCAGGCAGCGAGGGGACGATGCTGTGCTGCAGGTGCACACTGATGGCTGGGGCTGAGCCACATCCTCGTGCTCCGGGCTGCAGCCATGGGTCGAATGCCTTTGCTGGAAGTGCTCTTGAGGGACCCATTCCCATTCCTTGCTACCACAGGCAACCGCTCGGGTAATCCTCCTCATAAATTTTTCAAGCTCCATCTTGAAGCCCATCGGGCTATTTGCAGAGCTGGCCGGGCGCCAGGGTCTCCAGTTCACCAGAAATGTCATGTTTGTTTGTTTGGTTTTGCTTTTTTCTTTTTTTAATCTGCACTGGGGCCGAGCTGGATCCCAACCAGAGTTTTTTGGGGGGAAGCTTCCGGTGAGCCGCAAAGCTTCCCAGCCCCACCACTGCTCTGTGGCTGCAGAACATGGTGGCACCTCTGCCTCAGCTGCACTGAGAGCCTCTGAGCATCTCCCGTGGTGGTGGCTGGGGGGTGACCCTACTGAGGGTCTCTGCTTTGGCCACTGCCCCACAGAACAGGGACGTCTGGGGCCATGGGGAAAACACGTTGATGGGGTTGTTGGGATCTAGATCTGCCTGTGCAGGGAAGGGATCCTACTCTCTCTCGCAGTGTAACAGTGTTTGCAGCCAGCTGATAGCCATCTGCTGTGCTGCCAGCACTGTCCTCAAGCCTAAATAGCTCTTTTCCGTCCCACTGTTTACTCCCAGATGTATTTATAGACCAGCTCTCTCCCAGCCATCATTTTCCTAGACTAAACAAGCCAAGTGCTTTGGGCTTCTCTCAAAGCTAGCTCTCCTACTCGCTGTCCTACCTTCTTGCTGAGCCTTTCATCCTCTCTGCAGATCAAGGCACCTGACTTTACCCTAATGCTTCTCCTATCTCCTTGTCCATGTCTTTGGTGCCATCCCATCTGCCGCTCCAGCAAATTCCCATAGTGGGATCCCAGCTTCAGGACCAGCCCCTGAGGAACCGCTCCAGCACCTGCCTTGGGGCAATGCCTCATCATCCATCACCCTTCCTGCTGCCCTCCCCTTGCTCAGTTCCTCTTCATTCCCCCAGTCAACCTGTCTCCACTTCCCACCTTTCTGCCCTCATTCCCACACACTTTGCCAGACGATGGCCAGGCAGAAAACCAGTAGCCCAGCACTGAGCAAGAAGCACATTGTGAGCATTCTCTTGCTGCCCCAGGGCTCGCAGGAGGAGCATGCATCACTGTGATCTGCCAGTTCTAGCTCCCAGTCACTAATGGGAACAGATTCCCAGTATCCACTGGGAGGTGCTGGCTGGAAGGAAACTGGTGCCTCCACTACACTCTTCCCCTCACAGCTCCAGGTCCTGAAGCAAAGGAGCCACTGAGCAAGAAGGGCTCTAGAGGGCTCGTCACATGCTGTGGCATCACCATCTTAGCAGGGATGGCACAAGGCAGAGGTCACTGTGCAAAGCTGCCTGGAAGCAGGGACAGGCAGCCCTGAAGCACACACAGAGCACGCAAGACTCTCCTGGGCATCACAGGGCATTGCCAGAAGCCAGAGCTGATTTCCTGATCCAAAATGCTTCTGGTGGTGCTGGGGTGGCCCTCACCATGACAGCATGAATGGGGTTGCTCTCTGTCTGAGGCTTGAGGCACCACAAGCATGGCTCGGCAGCAAATGGAACACAATCCCGGCAAGCAGTGCTGCTTTCTAGGTCTCAAGAAGAGCCAGTTTCCTAAATCTGAGAACAATTACTAGCAAGATTGTCTTAGAGGAAAAATTTAAACAGAACCAAATAGGAACGATGGCTGGGAACCATTCAGAAATACTTTCCAAAGCGCCCAAGCACTGGTTGTGGGCAGCAGCACAGAGCTGTGAGGACAGTGAGTCCCACCAGCTCAGCCTGGCAGCACATCCCTGTCCCCATCTGGAGACCCCACCAGCTCTCCCAGCACAGCACATGTCTGCCTCTGCTTTCTAAGGAAAGCTAACAGCCCCCTACCACATCTGCCACCCAAGGGCTCACCAAAACTGTTGGTGTGACCTTCCCAGAGCACTCAGACAAGCAGTACGAGCACATCCCCTGCTGAGCTTGGCTCAGCCCTGTCCTGATGCCCTGTGGCTTGGGTAAAGTCCTGCTCTTCATTAAAAAGAGGAGAATTTTCCCTTGCGTTCCACCACCCTTTCTCTCTGGCCCTGATTTGTGTGAGATCCCCTTTGCAGAGCCTCCACCTCTGAAGGATTTGTGTCTGAAGGTCAGGGTGTCCCAGCTGGCCAAGTGGGCTCCCTGTCTGTTCCTTTGGCAGCCACCTGGTGCCACCTCTGCTTGTGAATTATCTCTTTTGGATGGGTGTGCAGATGCAAAATCACCCAATGGGAGCAGGATATTTTGTAAGGAAAAAATCACAATATCTTTATCAATTCAAATACAAGATTTTTGCTCATGAAATGGGATTAAACTCTAGCAAGACATTAAATTGAAGGAGGATCAAAATGAGAAGAGTTCTGACCCCAAAAGAGATGCTTTCACAGGCTTTTATTTCTCCCTGTAATCAGTTTGTTTCAGATCTTCACTGAGCACTTGAACGGAGCTGCTGGGCTGCCATCATTGCCATTCCCCATGCAGCTGCCTGTCCTTAACTCCAGCTCCTCCTCTGGATGCTGTTGCACATCCAGGCTGGGGCAAACCTTCTGCAGGCAGAAGCAACTGAGGGTTGGCAGAGCGGAGCACAGAGATCAGAGGCCATGGGTGCTCTCTTTCCTCCTTCTGGTGGGGGCAGCAGGGCTGGCACCCACTTCTTGAAGCCTCCTCCCACAGGAGCTGGACCATCCGTTGCGCAGCTGCAGCATTTGCTGCCCATGTGTGCTCCTCCGCCGCTTGTCCTCCCTTCTGCAACCATGAATTGGCTGCTCACTGGGGAAGGAGAGACACCAGAGCGCATGTAAACATGAGGAAAAATGGCAGGGATCAGCTGGCTCCTCTATCGGGACGTGATTTGTTTCAGGTACCTAAATGCAGGTTGACATGCTGATGACACGAGGCTAATTGTGGCTGGAGGCGTGTTGTGCAGCTGCCAAGCATTGCTGGCATCCCAGCAGAGCCACGGCTGTGCCAACATCCAGCTTGCCCCAGGCAGTGCAGGAAGGGCTGAGCGTTGGATCTAAGCCCTTCCCCATACCTCCCTCTGCATGCCGTGCTTCAAACCCTCGTACTTGGTTGGAAAGCAGAACTGATCCTGCACGGCGAGTGCCAGGCGCTGTGCAGCCGATCCCCTCTGCTCTTGGCCAGACCCAGAGTCTGAACTGTCTGAAGCGACAGGCTGTGAGCTAGAGCAAGGCAGAAAACAAGTTTTGCAAACCATTATGGTTTTGCATCTCCTCGAACATCTCCTTGTTGCTTGTAGCCTGGAAGTTTCCAGCCAGGAAAGTACTCCCATTTTTCTTTTCTCCCCTTTCACTTCTTGTGGCCACAAAATACAGAAGTGTCTAGGATCTGTGCTCGCTGTGCTTTTCCATTTCCACCCGCAGCTTTTCCAAACCTCTTCACCTCTGGAATGGCTACAGAAGCAGCAAAAGGAAAACTGAAACCCAAGAACGCGCCGCAGCCCAGCTGTGCCAACTGTGAGGACGCTCAGAGTGTCAGTGGGACAGAGGAAAAGCTCCTTTAACGTTGCTTAGAGCGAAGCAGATACTCTCCCAGTGAGAAGCAGCTGCCTGACTCTGCCTCCCGGCTAGACACAGCCCCAAAGCCAGAGGGCATCACACCTCGGGGCAGTGGGAGGCATGGTGCCCACTGCTGGTGCCCCCTATTTTTGGTGTCCTCTGACCCCATCCCATGGTGGAGGTTCCCGGATGGGATCAAAGAATCACAACATGAATGGGGTTGGCAGGGACCTGGTGGGGCCTGCAGAGAGAGCACAGATCCCTCTGTGACCCACCTCACCACTTCCATGGGTCAGAGAAGTCGTGTGAGATGTCGGAGATGGAGCGGTGCTCGTGTGCAGCATGTACAGGCTGAATGTGCTCGAGCCAGGGCATGAGAGCTGCAGGAACCTCATAGCATGTGTCACAGATGGATGTGTCCCAGGTTAAACACACGCCATATGGCCTTGCATCAGCACCGAGGGCTTTTCAAAGAGCGTCCCATTTGCAGTAACCAGCCTGGAGGCTGATGCTATCCAGATGATACTGTTGTCTTTGGAAAGACTCCTAAACACTTGAAAAACACCTTCAGCCATACTCCAACGCAGCAGAGAAGGACTGAGATTAGAAATTGCACTCGACAGTGTCCAATCTGTCCAATGGGATTAAAACCAGATCCTGTTCATGTCTCTGCAATTACACACCTCCCTTCCATAGAAGAAATGCTTTCTCTTTCATCTTACATCACGAGTGTGCACATTTTATTCCTGCTTAAACTTCAGCCGTAGGGCCTCTGAGAGCACTTCAGTGCAATCTCAAACTATTCTGGACAGATGTTGCACAAACTAGTTTCAAAACAGTGGTGGTCTTGATCATGACTAGCCCAGAATTTAATGCTCTTGGATTCTGGGTATCCCACTGAGACAGCACACAGATGTCTCACACTGAGGATTTTGAGTTATACTTCCTAAAATCCGTGAATGCTGTGCTGATAAGGCTGTGCATATGTGTCAGCACTGTAGCAGAAAGCACTTCGCAGCGAGAACTGACTGAGTTCCATATGGGCTACAGAACAGTGGAGAGGTTGGGATCATCCATCTGAAGTGGGGACACAACTCTCAGAGGAGATGGCTGGTCACTGAAGACGTGAACCACCTCAGTGCAGCTGGCTGAGGATCAGCATGGTTATTTCTAGTTCGTGACCTACATCCCATGAAAATGCAATAGAAGCCACTGGGCTCCCCAGCCTTATTTTGCCCAGGGAGTTGGCATGGAATCATAGAGTCATTAAGGTCAGAAAAGACGTCAGAAAATCATCTAGTCTACCTACCAACAATACAAGCCAGGATGCCGTTGGCCTTCTTGGCCCCCTGGGCACGCTGCTGGCTCATGGTCAGTGGGTATCAGCTCACACCCCCACGTGCTTTTCCTCCATGCATCCAGTCACTCTGCCCCAGGCCCATAGCACTGCGTGGGGCAGTTGTGACCCAAGTGCAGGACCTGGCACTTGGTCCTGTTGCAGCTCATCCCTTTGGCCTCGGCCCACTGATCAGCCTGTCCACATCCCTCTGTGGAGCCTTCCTACCTCAGGCAAATCAACTCTTCCTCCCTACTTGGTGTCGTCTGAAAATTTACTGTCAGTGAATCCATTCCCTCATTCAGATCAGTAAAGAGATTAAATAGGGTTGTCCCCAATACTGAATTCCCCAAAACCACTGGTGGGCCGCCAGCTGGGTGGAACTCCATTCACCACCACACTCAGGGCAGCAGTGAAGAATACACCCATCCCTGACATGCTGCCATTTTCTCCAGGAGAATGCTGTAGGAGACGGTGTAAAAGGCATAGCATGGCACTTAGAGCTGGATGTTCCATGCGTGAGGTCCCTCTGCCACAGTAACAGCACTGAGATGGAGGCATGGAGCTGTGCAGAAGGGAAGAGGGAAGAGTCTGGGGCGGTGCTGCAGGGGTGCCAGGAGGGAGGAAGAAGTTGCCCCAAGGGGATAAAGCTTTTGAGGCATGCACAGCAAATTGGAGGCTGTTGAGTGATGAATGGAGGCACTGGAGGGCATCCGGGTCTCCAACTGAGCCCAGAAATTAATGAGGATCAGAAAAACAAAGCTGAGAGAGATAGCTAGGGAATCCTGGCTTACACTCACGAAAGCAACCTGGAGATTTTGCCAGCCTGGAGAAATTTCTGGTCTGCCCTGCCAGCACTAGGTAAATGAAAACCATGGCCCAGCAGAGCACATATCTACGTGTGCTGCCCTCCTCTTGGCCAGAGCTGCCCTGATCACGATGGGCAGATTCATTTATCGGGGCTGAACCATAAAAAAAAAATTAAAAAGTAGAGAAAGCAAACTCCAAAAAAGGACTCCTTGCAGAGAGCAAAATCTCTGTTCTTTGTGGGCACCATTGGGCAGCAGTGCAAGCGAGGGCTGGAAAACCCCCCTGGTCACTGCCAAACTACCTGTAAGACAAACCAAGCAAAGTGCCACGGGATGGGTCTGTGCAAGATGGAAAGAGAAGCAGCTTTTTCGTCTGTGTAAAATTTGGTGTGAAAATGGCATGCTCTTCTCCGGCTGGCAGGGGAGATGGTTTGGAGCAAGTGGCAGGGGTGAGATGTTTCCATGTGGGACGTTCCATCTGGATCCTCACTGGTTCCCTTGGACACAGACCAAACCTTCCTGCATGTGTGCTCCTAATGTCTTATCTGGGAGGTGCTTCCCAGGACTCCCTGGGGCTATGCTGCACATCCAAAATATTTCACAAAAGAGATACTGCAAATATTTGAGATACTGAAGGCGGTGGAGTTCATAGGGATTGTGTTATACTGGAAGGAAAAATGCCAGAAGAGAAGAACCAGAGTCTTGAGAAGACTTACAATAGGGAAATACTGCAGGTTTAAGGAATAACCTACGAGGAAAAGTCACTGGGCAAAAGCTAAGCCCAAAGACGTTGAGTAGCTACAGGCAGGAGTTTATTCAAGGATCCCAGGATGCTTTTCCTTGGAAGCAGGATGAGACTTGAGCAGGACAGATGCATGCAGTGGCGTGCATCGCGCTGGCCTGGGTTCGCCGTGGATGAACAATAAAGCATCAAATAATGCGAGACATCAAATACTAGAAGCTGTCAAACAAAACAGATGAGGATAGCATTCCAGAAATTAGAGCCACGATCCAGCACTGGCATCAATTCATTTGTATAATTAATGACACGCTAGTTCTCAATTATCATTACTGCAATCCAGAAATAGTGTTATTAGAGACTACGACGCCCAGTCGTGTAATGGCGTACATAAAAGCTGTACTCGCTAGACATGACATACCTACTGTGCTGGCGACAAATAATGAACCATCATTCCCTGCTAGGAGTTTGAGTTTCTGCAGAGAGCAGGCTAATGAGCCTTAGCTTAATGAGGTAATGGAAAACGCTGTCAAATGGTTGAGTGGAGGCTTGACATACTTTCAGATACCTGAGCCGTCCCGTCCGGATCCCATTCATTGTTGCTAAATTCCTGGAGAGCTGCCTCGAAACTGCAACCCTTACCCACAGGGGCTGAGAAACAGACGATCCGGTTACAAAACCACCGTAGTGAAACCTGTGGAGTCTCATGAGTGCTGTGGTGAGCACCAGCAGAAGGCACGTGGTGGTGGGAGGCGTTTCTCCTGGGTTTTGCAGACCCCATGTATGGTTCAAAGAACATGTCGCCCATCTAAAGTTGTCTTGCTGGCATGCTGGATCTCCATCCCAACCCCTCCCAGACTTTTCCCTCTAATGCTTGTTACCAGTTGCTAGATTAAAGACTTCTCTAAGACCCAGTGGAGGCAGCTGTTAATGAACACATGCTTGTCCCTCAGCACAGAGCCCCGGGGAACGTCCTGCCCTCTTCTGGGATGGGCTGAGTCCCTGTCCCTACATAGAAGGACCAGCTGTGGTGGGCCATCTCTTCTGCAGGAGACCTCCCACTGAATGTGATGTACATGGAGCGTGGGGCGTGCTGTAAGAAAGGAAAGAGGAGCAAAAATTAACTGTCTGAAAGATACTTTCCATAGGTTGGGCAGCAAAGCAGGAGTTGTGGGCCAATTCAGCGGTGAGGTATCTGCAGTGAACAGCCAGGAGAAGGTCTGATTCACTGGGGAGAGAGATGGTGAAAAGAAGAAAGTCAACCTGGGAAGCTTGCTGCTGGAGGCACACAGTGCTGGAGAGATAAATGGGATAAAAGCTCCATATGGTTTATAGGTACAGTCTGTCACGATGCTCAGTATTGGGCTGAGCACCCCTTTGGTGGACACAGACAACCATAAATCATCCCATTTCATCCCAGCTTGCAACTGCAATGGACGAGCCCACACCATTAGATGCTACCAAGTGCCCTGTCCCTCCTGAGCTGCCCAAGAGCATCTCAGTTCATGCCCCAGAACTCCAGGGGACTTCAGGATGATGGCAATGGGGATCTGGCAAGGATGCACTATTGCTGCAAAGGCTTGGCATGCTGCTGCATGGCCCTGGCTCTGCTGGAAGACCAGCAGGAGTGGGGCAGGCTCCAGCCACCCTGCTGAGCTTGAGGCGTGGAATGGCACTGTGTGTGTCGGGATGCTGGAGCCAGCTGCCTTTTCTGGCCACAGCATCCTCCGCCCATCAAGCAGAGGCTCTTGGCTTCCTGAAGCAGCGATGGAGAGGAAAAGATGTGTCCTCCCTTCCCTATGGTGGAGACCCACAGCTCGTCAGTCTTTGGCTGATGCTGGAGAGGAGGAAGCATGGTGCAGGGCTGCAGAGCACATCCAGATCTGATGTTTCCCATCCCGAGGGCTGCTGTCACCTGGGCTGCAGGGCAGCGGAGACTGGACAAGATGTGACACACCCCAGTTACCCCCTGTGCCACCATCCTTGCACAACTCCAGCTGTGCCAGACACGTTGCTGAGACGGCCGTGTTAAGCCCTCATTACGTCTGCTTGTCTGTGTTTAATGAGTTGTGACGGAGCACTTTGGAGATATCTAAATAATCTCTGCTAATGGATCCCATCTGTTCCGCCTCAGGCACCGGAGCCAACACCACTGAGCCTGGGCACTTGGGTACCCCTTCTTGGAGACGTGCTGTGTGTCCCTCCACATGGCTCCTCCTGGTTGGAAGGGGATAGATCCGAGAGCTGCACTGACAGCTCTGGCTCAGCCATGGTGCTATGTCTCCAGGTTTCACCACCATGAATGAGAATGCAGGTGATGGCCTAGCACCTGTGTTAGGGCAAGGGAAGTAGATGAAGGGGAAGGGGAGGGAAGATTTGGAGGTGCATGAACAGAGCAAGATAAAAGACACGACACAACCACCAGAGCTCCGTGATGTGGGCCATGGCCCAAGTCCTGCTGCCTGGCACTGCACTGAACCCCACGACCTGCGAGGGGACCCATGGCCTGGAATGCAGGGCAATGAACTCATGTGAGGAAAAACAGGAGCAGAAACTTTGTGCCCCTCCTGGCTGTCGCTGCAGGGTTAACTGCCAGATGCTGCTCAGAGTCGCGGCGAGGGCTGATCCCTTGATTTTCCATTATCCAGCAGGCCCTCTGTCAGGCCGGAGCTATTTATGAGGATCTTCCTAAACCAGCTCTTGCGTGCTTCAGCTGTAAATCAACAGAGATGATATCTGAGCATCATCACCATGCATGAGATTGCACCTCTGCCAAGTCCCAGCTGCAAGAAAGCAGCTCCCACCCTCTGAACGTGCAAGCATCCCTCAGCAGCTCAGGCGCTGGGGAACAGCAGCTCCAACACCTCAGGTGTGGGTTGGTGGGGCTGTGTGTCACCCCGGTCCCCGGGGGCAATGGTCTGTCCTGAAGTGACCCCAGGAGATGGCATACCTCTGGTGAAAGAGCCCTTCATGCTCTTGGGTGCCCACCACATTTCACTGGGGACAAACCTGGCCAGCCCTGTCCAAATCACACAGCGCTGGGCACACGATGCTGCTGGCCACAATCCAAGCAATAGGCATCCTACGTGTCCTGCCCAACTTGTCCAGCTGTGGTGGTGGCAGCATATTGGCCTCTCCCAGTCCACTCAAGTGGCAACGTAGTTCAGAAGGAAGATTTCAATGTGCGTGGGTCATGTGAGTCACAGAGCCAAAGGCTAGATTGATGTGAGTGAAGAATGGAGCTGCTTGTGGGATTTCCTTCCTGGCACGATGGTGTTGAGGGGGGGGGCAGGATGAGAATCCTTGTCCCATATCTGGATTATAAGCAAGGGGTATAATTCCAGGAACATCTCCTGACATCCAGGCAGTGCTGAGTAGCCTCCAAAGCACCTGAGGATGGCCTGGTCCCTCCTCAGCAAATATCAAATCATCTTGTTTCACCTTTTCCATTTCCATGCTTTCCCTACCCCTGGCCAGTATTACCCTGTCCTCTTCCCTTCAGCTTGTTCAGTTCCCAGGGCTGCCTCAAGACCGTGGCCACCTGGAGATGCTCACTGCTGGTCATGGGTCCGTGCCATGGTCAAAGGCCAATGGTTCCCACAGCTACACAGTGCAGGTACTCAGAGAGCGAGGTGGAGACCCAGATGCAGACAGGTACCAAGACTGTTTGGTCATCCAACAAGAAAATTCTCAGGATGAGGATACACATGATCCGCTTGGCCACATCTGTGTTCCTAAGGGTCAGCACGGCACCCAGAGCTCCCTCCCCAGCCCAGGTACATCAGGAACCCGAGATGCTGGCTCCCCATGCGGCTCTGAGGCAGGGTTTCCACACTTTGCCTGCCCTGCCTGTCTGCCTCCAGGCTGGAAATCCCAACCACTGCTGCGAAGTGCGTAAAGCTCTTTCCTGCCCAGTTCCACTTGGAGTTCAGCCCTCCCATCTCCTAGGCCTTCATCCAGCAAAGCACTTAAGTGCACACTCCTCCCTAAGTGAAGTCAATGGGACCACTCACACACTCAACAGTGAGACAGGGCTCACCAAACCCATGAGCTGATGTATTTCCATGCCAGACTCCACATCCTGGCTAGAAGAAACTCAATGACCTGATTGTTGGGTGTTTGGTTTTTTTTTTTTCGGTTGGTTGGTTTTTTGCATCAGCCAGACCCATGAAGACAAAGAAGATGAAGGATATGGAGCTGAGCATTGAGAATCTTGCTACATCTTCCTTGCTTCTGGCCAGGCCCCCATGCAACGGATGTCTCCCCCGGCACAGTGTCAGCCAAGCAGTCCGACTTGCTTTCAAGGCAACTTTCTGCCTGGTTTCTGTCTTCTCCAGGTGGCTGCAGCTCTCCAAGACTCACAGCCCATTGTCTTCTCCACGGCACAGCGCATCCTGCCCGGTCACGCTTTGTGGGCAAGAGCTCAGCTGGTCCCCAGAGCTTCTCCTTCCCCATTTCAGCTGCCATTTGGACACAGGACAGTGTGCCCCAGCAGCATGTTTTTCACACGTGTCGTTATTCCCCTAGAAGCCAGTGAAAGAGGGATGCCAAGAGGCTGTAGTCACAGCATCACTGAAGCCTGTAAATATCACGCTTGTCCTGTTTACTGAACGATGCAGACAAGAAAGGAGCTGTTACTCACTCCAGCCCCATTTGTCCTGCAGACACTCAGATCGTGGAACATGCTCCTGCCTCCCGCCAGATGTTTAGAGATCTGCCTTGCTCATTGTTTACTTCTTGAGCCGACAAGTCCTCAGGCATCAGTCTCTGGATGCACGTCTTTGTGCTCGGCACAGCTTCTTGAAACCCTTGTGTCAGTACTTTCAGACGAGCTTGTTTGGAAAGTGTTAGGAAAGCAAGGGAAAAATACTGTAGAAGGGATGCAATCCTTCGCCAGAAACCTGGGAGTGAGGTCACCATCCACAGAACGTGGGGTTGATGGCTGTGTTTGCATGGGGCTTTGCTGCAGAGACACAGTGAGGGTTTTGCTCTTGTTGCAGCACCCCAAAGATAGTGATGCTTCAGGATGGGAAGTGCCACTGTGTCCCCAGCTCACTGTCACCATCTGCCCAAAGGGTGATCGCAAATGTCACAGCCTCTGTTCTTCCTATCAACAATGGAGATGTTCCCAGTTAAAGGACTTTGCTTGAAATGAACCCCAAGCTGTTCAGCCTGTTGGTGAGGACAGACCTTGGTGCTGTGTGGCTGCAGCCTTTCCTCCTGTGCTCATCCCGTGCTGTTCATCCAGGGTTGCCTTGCAGTAGGGTCTGTCCTGGTGCTCAGAGCCATGCAAACCAGCTGTGTATGGTGGACAGTCCCAGCACTCCAGCTGGGTGCACAAGGAACATCTGCACACCAAGACATCTTTCCTTTCCAAGAAGTCCAAAGTAGCCTCATCCTTCCTCTCCTATTGTTGTGCAAATCCTCTCCTATTGTTGTGACCAGGCCCAGGAGCTCCACAGCTCTCCACCCACCCATGACTACTCCAGAGATCCACATGGGAGCAGCTGGGGTTGGGGAGCAGGGACATCACCTCTGCACTGGCACTGGTGAATCCACACGTGGCAGACGGGTGCAGCAGGAGATGCCAATCTGCCCGTGGGGAGGAGAGATCCGTCTTCCTGGGGAGAAAACATGCAGGTGAGGGACACACAGGGCCAAGGGCTGCGTTGCACATGAGTCACAAGTGTGAAATTTTCCAACCTGCATTAGTACCATTTCCAAACCACAGGCAGCATGAATCATTCCTGCTCATTAGCTCTCTCAGGGCTCTCAAGGGCAGCAAATCATCGAGTCCCACACTGGCCAGCACTCTCCACTCCTAAAACAAAACCTGACTCCATGACACAGACAGCTGGGAAGGGCTGTGGCTCAGGCAGGGTCCCCAGGAGCACCAAATCTGTGCTTTATCCAGTGCCAGTCCTCAGCAAGGCTCGTAGCAGAGATGATGGGGAGAGCCTGGCTCCCCCAGCACTGCCAAGCAGACCTCAGCAGATCTGCTGCTCTCTCATAAACGGGGTGCACTAAGGAGTGTGGGATGCTTGAGCACCTCTGAGGCCTGAGGTGGAAACAGCCAGTCTCTCAGCCCTGCACAGAGCCACTGAGGGCACAGGAGGCTGGCAGGCCACCTTTCCCGTCATGACACTCTCCAGCAGTCACTCACCAGGCACTCCAAGCTGCTGGTATTCCCTGGACTCACTCCAGGATGGGGCCAGTGTGAGCTGGAATTAAAGGGTGAGCATCCCCACGCTGATGGGGCTGGGGCAGGCAACAAGAGGAGCAGTGGGAGATGTTGGTTTGATCCCCGGTACCAACCAGGGAAAGTGGGAGATTGGCAGGGCCTGATTTATAGCTCCTGAAAATGCAGGCTCAGGAGTATGAAGGCAAAGAGCTGAGCCAGAATGGGAGGAGCATGTCCTATGGTTTGCCTGACTTAGGACCATGAAATATGTACACACGTGGTCTTCTTCCACTGGCAGCATCCACAGCAGAGGTGAGTGCTGGCTCCTGCATCCAGGCTGGGGCTCCCCAGGAGCCATTGAACTGGGATGGAGCCACCAGGGCAGGTGATGGTAATGGGCTGGAGGGAGGATCCCCCCATCCTGCACGGGTGTCCCCAGCTGGCTGCAGGACGTGGCAGAGCAGAGCCCAGGCTGTGTTCTGTGTCTGGCGGAGGCAGTGCGTGATTCATGTCCAGCCCTTCCCCAGCCTGGAAACATTCTTGGCATGTGGCAGCTCCCAACTGTCCTGCTGGTTAACCCTGGTTTAGCCCAGCCTGGCAGAAGTTGGGACAAATACGGCCCCATTCAGCCTGGCGTGGCCCAGCCCAGACCCCACAGCCTTGTGATACACCCCAAAACCCTGTGTCCGAGTCCCCCAGCTCTTTCATGTGCATTTCCCAGCATCAGCAGGAGCAACGCAGAGCTGGTACAGGTGAAAAATAAGAGGAGTGAAGGGCTTTCCTGCCTTGCAGGAGTTCCGTTGGGCTGCAGAGACTCATCAGTTTTTGTCTCTGGCTGGATGGAGGGACACGTCATGGAAAGGGGCTTTGTTGTAAGTATACAATCGTACCCTAGGAGAAGATATCACATTTTGCCTGACTGCATGGAGGAAATGCTATAGACTGTAGCCAGGCTAGTGTGAACTCCC
This sequence comes from Lagopus leucura, assembly GCF_019238085.1. Taxonomy (NCBI): domain Eukaryota; kingdom Metazoa; phylum Chordata; class Aves; order Galliformes; family Phasianidae; genus Lagopus; species Lagopus leucura. Next base: position 686,629 of record NW_024962276.1, on the reverse strand, counting down.
AGCAATGTGTCAGGACAGGACAGGGACACTGCAGCATGCTGTCCACAGGAACCACATGGGTGGGCGCACTGGATGCTCAAGGTACCAGCACCCACAGCCCTGCCTTCCTGACCGCATGCTGGCCAGGAGGGGATCACAGCCCCTGGGTGGTCCATGGTGTGGGACCCCAAGTGTCGCCAGACCCTCATGGGTCACCATCCCTGTCAGGGTGGCCTCAGCTCTCTGCTCCATGAGCTGCTGACAGCCCAATGAACTCAGCCCTGCAAGGCGTTAGCTCATCTCTCTGCTGCTCGCATGACTTGGCAGGCGCCCTCCTGTGCTCTCGCCTGTTTGGGATCCAAGGGATGACCCCAAGCCTGGGCTGGTCTCACCCTACTCAGTGTGGAGAGTCAGAGAGCAGCGCCTGGTACCCTGTGCTCCCCAGCTGCCCTCCTGCCACCCGTGGGTCTGCAGTGCATGGGGATCCTCACCTGGGATGTCCTGTGCTGCTGGGACCCCCGTCGACCTATGTACCACTGGGAGACAGCACCATTGCCCCAAGCAGTGGAGGAGACCATGCAAGTGGTGGGGCTCGACCCATCTGTTCAGTCATCTCTCAAGGGATGGAGAGATCGGTGCAGAGTTCAACACCTGCATGCAGAGTGCAGGACCTGGACCACCATCAGGACCATGCATGGTCATAGGCACTGTGACTCCAGCAAGGGCAAAAAGAGCCTCCAGGTGCACACAGGCATCCAGGAGAGGTGGCTGCTGTTCCCTCTATTTTGTCCATGCTACAGTGGCCAGAGCAGGGCTAGGACAACGGTCACGACAGAAGGGAGCAGCCAGTGCGGGAGGAATGTGCTGTTGCATGGGAGGGAGGAGATCACAGCAAAGGAATGTGCTGTGCCACAGCCAGGGCCGGGGGGAGCGCGAGAGAAACCAGCAGGCAAGAAAAATAAACTCTGTCTCTCCCAGGGCTACAGGGCCGCAGTCCTTCTGGTCACAATTTTTTTTCCTTCTCCCACTTAAATAAAACATGATGTCAGCCATTGTTCTGGCTGCAGAAGGGCTGCAAAAAGTTCTGGCCCTTTCTCGAGCATCCTGAAAGCCCTGGTCACCTCCACAGTATAGGACCATGTGAGACTTATAGGTTAGGATCACCCTTCCACTTGGAACCCTGTGGGCTCTGGGACCAAGGAACAGTTGTGGGATCATCATCCACTGCACTTCCCTTCATCTGCCCTGTGTGCATCACCCTGCTCTTGTTGAGTCTTTTGACTGTCAACATCCTTGTTGGCTTCCATCAAGACTTTGGGAAGCCAGGGGACCCTCCAAAAAGCTTCCAAGCTGATGATGCCTGAGCCCAGACATCTGTGAGCAGCTGCTTCCAGCTCCATGAGGAGATGCCAGCACTGCAGATGCAGCCCATAAAACCAGAAGGTTACAGGCAGAGAGCACCCTGGGGTCTGACCCATCCCTCCCCATCCATGTCCACCCCAGCTCCAGGTGGATGTCAGGCAACTGGAACAGTGTCCTGGTCCCACCACAGGCAAAGCATGGAGCTGGTGGCCATTGCGCTGCTCGGAGCTGCAAAGAAAATTGACTTTGAACATGGTAGTAGGTGAAGAACCACCAATTCCAGGAAGGCTGAATGCAGTTTGTGGGCTTGGACAGGATGCAAGCAGTGGGGATGGTGCTGGCCTAACCTTGGCTTTTTGTGCACCTTTGATCACACCAGTACAGTGCCACACTCATCAGACCATGTAACTGCAGGGATTCTGAGCCCCACACCACTGAGCAACCTTTGCCAGTGCTGCCTGCACTTGCCTGAGCGTAAAGCTCGAAGACAGGAGAGGATTATGGACTTTTCCACATTTATGGCCCATTAACATTCATCTCTTCCTGTGCCAAGATCAGCCACATGCTCTGGCAGCTTTCATCCACAGCCACCTTCTCTCCCTTTTGAACTTTCTGTCCCAGAGTCATTGTGCCATGCAGTCCCTGCCCCTCACCACCCTCAGGATGGCTTCCCCATAACACTGGTGACACAACCACTGCAGTGCCCATGATGAGTTCCTGTCAGGCCTCCTGGATTCATGAGTTTTACCTTGGGAACAGGCGCCCAGGGTTCTCCCTTCTGAGCAGGGACATGGGACATCACCTTCTGTCTCCCTGCTCACTCCTGCAGCTCCAGCTTGGTGCAGTGTGGCAGCACATAGGATGCAGAGATGGGTGGCGAGGAGGTGGGAGTCCTGCAGCGAGAAGTCTGCTCATATCCTGACACTTTTCTGTGCTTGCATGGCTGCTGTAAACAACTCCCCAAGAGAAAAATGTGTGGGAAGCAAGGGGATAAAGAGGAGCTGTTTTCAATTCTGGGCCTATTAAGACGTGTCCTTTCTGGAGTGAGGAGAAAAACATGGTCTTGATCCTGGAGATAAGGCCTGCAGCAGTTGATATGTGAGATGTGTGCAAAGATCTTGAGCCATCTCAAGAAGGAAGGAGAGCGGGGGTTTAGCTAATACATCCTGCACAGATCAAACAACGGTTTGGATGCAGCAATGGCTGCTCGAGGTGGCATCAGCTCTTCACCAGAGTGGCAATGGAAGGTTGTCGGTGTTGCAGCCTCAGATAAGGAGCACAGAGGAAGGGAGATGAGGTGTCCCCTGGGAGACTCCAGAGTGACCTACTTAGGGCCAACCACAACTGTTGGGTAGAGCAGTGCCAAACTGCACCTATGGAAACATTTCAGTGCCTCTGCTGGGACACAGCTCCACGCATTAAACAGCAGTCTTTTTCCGCCCATATCACTACCAGCTTGATCAAGTCCCTGTTATAAGTTGAGAAATGCAAATTTCCTTGATCTTTATTAAAAACAAACAAACAAACAAACAAAACAAAAAAAAAAAAACAAAGAATAATTTAGTTTGAGAGAAACATCCAAAGTCTACAGCCTTAGCCATGCTCAGAGAAGGGCTAACTCCACAGCCAAACCTGTTTGCTCAGGACCTTGCCCATGAGACACCTGATCTGATCCCTGTGCCATGGATGCACAGCACATTTTCTCCTTGTGTCTACTGGCATCTTCCCTACTTGCACCTTCTTCTGGTTGCCTGGTTTCTCTTTACTGTTCACATCTGAGTGTAGCTCCATCTTCTCTTCAATATTTAGGAGCAGAAAGATGCAATCTGATTCCCCTTCTGACCTCCCTGATGCAGGCTGAATGACCGCAGCTCCTCAGCTGCTGCTCACACAGCTTCCATCCAGATGCTGACTGTGTTCTTGCTAACTCAGCACACGTTGCAGTTGGCTCTTATCACTGCTAAGGCATACTGCTGATTCACGGTCAACGTGTCCAGCCAGACCCCCAGGTCCTTTGCTGCAGGCAAATTGCATCCAGCCATTGGTCCCCACACACAGGCCCACCCCAGGTCCCACCCCAGGTGCAGGACACGATGTTCACCTCTGCTGAACATCATGAAGATCCTGCTGACCCATCCGTCCCGCTCGTTGAGGTCCCTCAGACTGGATCAATGATTGCTTCCTTCCAGTGCATTTCACAGAATCTAAGAGCTTTTGGACCATTCCCAGTGTGATTGCTGTTGATGTTTTTGCAGACTGATATTTTTGCTGTGCTCCAGACTTCTGGAAAGCAGTAGCTTTAATGTTAAATTGTCTAATTCAGTTGACAGAGCAGCTGCTACATTCTTGGTCTCCCGGAGCAGTCTAAGCTCTACCATATGGATCTGGCCTTTTCCTTTTTAAAGTATCACTTTGTTCCAACACTTTGTCTTCTGCTAGCTCAGTGCAAAGACATACGCCTGTTTTGTGAAGATCTGGGATGGCTTCTGCCTGTTCATGGGATGGGCATGGAGCACTCCTCAGTGCAAAGTCATCTAAGTTATGCTAACCTGCCAGAAGGAATTGGTTGTCAGGCGCCCTCTCTGCCCTAGAGCAATCTGCAGCTGTCCGTATGTCCTGCTCTAGTGCTGAAGCTATTGGCAAGATTCTCCAGTGGAAACTACTGGAAAAGGGATCTGTCCTTATGGTTCAAGTGATGCCTCTGCACCAAGGAGAGATCCCAGGCTTGTAATAGCTCCTGGAGCTTTGTGGTCTCCCTTTGGAGGCACTGAGGTCTCCTTTTGACTGTTGATGCCCTTCCCCACTCCTCTAATCTCTAGCTTGTGGACTTCAGTTAGATATCAAAACAGAGCGAAGTTGTTCTGTATTCCCCTAATTTCTTTTTCTCCCTTTGTCTGCCCATGGTTTCACAGCTTATTCCCTCCTGACCAAATTAAAGTGATGATTGTTCCTGCTCTCTTTCTTCACCCGATTTTTGTGAGTCCTTAGTGCCTTGTACAGACGTTGAGGCAGCCTCTACATTCAGCTGAAAGACTTTAATTTAATTGCTTTTGTGCTCAGAGCATATTTATCAGCTTCCTGATTCTCTTGAAAATTTGCAGCCTCCGGTTCGGAATGATCCTTCTCATTTTTCCCATGGTTTCTCCACAAAATATTGACTCTGTGTTGGAGTCTCTCTTACTGGCAGCTTAGTTTTCGTTGCTATAGCACTTTGTCTGCAGTTACGTGAATGTCATTCCTTGAACAAATGCCCCATAGTTAAGAATCAGCACTTGGACGGGCTTTGTTTGGTTTCTGCAGGTGATGGATCAGGAGCAGCATCCCAGGCACTCAGGTATTTAACTCTTCTCCACGCTGGGTAGAGGTGAGCACCCAAATACCTCGCAGACCCTCGCGCCTATGGAGCTCCTCATGGGGTTGAGTGTTTTGTCTCCATCTAAGAGGAGGCCTGACAAGTTGTGGATCTGATGGGTAAGGTCATGACCTCTACCATGACTTGGTGTGAATTCCATAGACCTGACTGTCATATTTCAAGGATATTTTTACACCAATTTTCAATGGCTCTGTCCCAGCCTAAAGATGCTGCGCAAAGCCTTCCGCACCTCTTTCTCGGCCTCACCAAGGGCTGGGCTTTCCCATCTGCCTCACCAAGGGCTGGGATCCCTTCTGCAACATCAGTCCTCATGCACCTGTCTGCCCCTGGGCACGATACTGCAGTGAAAGTCTTCCCAAATCTGGGAGCTCTTCCCCTTCACTTCTCTTCTCAAAACTCAGCAGACTACCCCGTGGTCGTTTGGTACACCACACCAAAAAACAAGCCAACAGGGAGCAACTCCAGCGCAACCTCACAGAGCTGTTGGGTGAGCAGTGAGATGCACACAGCCCCTGTCAGACCACTGCCCCAGGAGGCTTCTTTTTCTGTCGAATCTGTGCAATGACACTGTTTGCCTTCTCCTTTCACGAGTTGTTATGGCTCTTTTCCACCTCCTCGATCCACATCTTTTTGTTTAATCCTCAGTTTGCACTGGCTGACCCCTTCTCACTGAGCACTCTCAGAAGGTGCCCAGCTGATTTGTGCTCCCCTTCCCTGGGATATGGCCTTTCCAGATGCTGAGCGCTGCACTGCAGAGCTGCAGTCCTTTTGGCTTCCTCACTCCCTACAGAGGTCTCATCTGACTGATGATCGGGCTGGTCCCTCTCTGAGAGCCAGGCATGGGCCGAGCACAACACTTCCAAATCATGGAGCTGATTTTGAGTTCTCTGACAGCTAGCGAGGATGAAAAAAATGTTTGAACAGAGGAAAACATATTTATTCTGATGCTTACATAACACAGAAACAGCTGAACGGATTTTGTTAAAACCATCCCCAAGTAATTCTTCGTTTTTTTGGGCTGAGATCAAGCATGAACAAATTCAATCCAAAAGGATATTTTTTTGAGCGGTGTATAAACAACTGAAAATAGGGGTTTCGACTGGAATGTGTGTCTCAGCCGTAACACGAGTGTTGCAAGAGCCATTCGTGTGTGTTTCTCCAGGGAGTGTGGTTTGGCGGTGACGCGCGGGCTTTAGCTCTCCATCTCTCATCCTCTGCTATTGGAGAGGGCTCCTTTACTCTAAACTTAGAAGTATCTTATGGGATCTGTTCCACTCGTGATGGGGCCTCACTGGCAAGCCGCTCCAGTGTGTAATTGTCCCGTCTGGTAGAAATGTTCCCTATGTTTGACTTCAGCCTGGCCCTTACTTTGTGTGTGTGCATGTTGCTGCGATGCAGTCTGCAGCCACTCCTGTCATCAGCGCCTGGTCACATCCTTGCTGTTCTCCTTTTTCACTTGCCAGCTTCAGAATTCACTTCATCCTCTCCCTCCATCAGCTGGCATCCAGGCTCATCCCACTCCCGGAGCCCTTGCAGCTCCAGGGTGATGCTGGAGCAGGGGGACAGGCGATGTCGTAGGGGCAGGAGCATCCCATGGAACACCAGGGAGAGGCTGTCATAGAATCATAAAATCATTAAGGTTGGAAAAGACCTCTGTGATCACCAAGTGCAGCCTCAACTCACCCCCACCATGCCCACTGACCATATTCCTCCGTGCCATATCTCCACAGTTCTGGAACTCCACCAGGGATGCTGACCTCACCACTTCCTGGGCAGCTGTGCCACTGCAGCACCTCTCTTTTGGAGAAGAAATGTTTCCTAATATCCAACCTGAAACACCCCTGCAATATCAAGGGCAGAATCGAGGAGGGGTGCGCTGGAGGAGGACCCAAGCTGCAGTCCCCTCCAAAATGTTCACCACGGTTGGCTGTGTTCAGGCATCCAAGACAGTCTTTGGCAGCTGAGAGCAGCAAGCAGTGTCTGGACCCCCATCCTGGAGCTAGTGGAAGATTTACTTCTGGACAGCCTCCTCTGCATGCCCCTGCTGGAGCAACGTCAGACCTGATGGACCCAAATGTCTCTGTCAACCACAAGCAGCCCATGACTTTGTGAACACACAGCACTGCCTCCCCAAATCCTTCTTCAACTCATCGTGCTCCTGGGATCCAAAACACTTCTTCAGCCCTTCTTTCAGGTCAATCTCTGCAAAAGTGTGTAAGTCCTGGGTGAGATCTGGAGGTCACCAGCATGGTCTGCTATGGGCCCTGCCCTGCACATCAGCCAAGCCAGCTCTTCTGCCCATTCCCCAGAGCAAGCATGGAACAGTCCCGGCCACAATATTTTGCCTGGCATGGATGTGCTCTAGACAAACGCATGTGTTATTTCTGTCTGCTCATCCTGGCTTTGTATGGGTGACTAATGCTTTTTCTGGCTGGTGGAGGTTTAGGGACATGTTAGCAAAGTGGCTGCGAGTGAAACAGGCAGTTCCTCTGATGCCACGCTGCAGGTGACATCACCTGTCCCATTTATCCAAGCGGGAGTTTGGCTGGTGGCCACGTCTTTGACCACCACCGCGGTGCTGTGGGGGCCAGCTGAGGACATCAGTACCCCCAGACTGGCAGCTGGACAGCCGTGGGGCAGCCTGCCCTCGCAGCATGTCTGGGCAAACACTTCATTTCTTCATCTGGAATCCTTCGGATGTGTCCAAAGAGACGGAGCGTGGTCTCAATCCAACACTGAGGCTGCACTGCAGTACACAGGATGAACAATATGCACTTACAGCACAGTGGTGTTTCCAAGGAAAAACATAAACCCATAAACCACGGTGCTAGAAGTCTGCAAAGGTTTCCAGGCCTCAGGGGAAGGTGGAAAATCCTGGCACATGCTGCAAAGGTGGGGAGGCAGTCGAGCCAACAGCATGCCCTCTGCTGGTACTGGGGAGCTGGGCAGTGGTTGGGGCTGCTGGCTTTTGAACCATGACTTCTCCACCGAACAGAAAGACATGGACATTTCTCCTGGCAAACACCATGGCACAGGAGCCCCATCTCCAGCCCAAAGCTGTCCTCCATTGGAGGACCCCCCTTCCAAACCCACGGATGCAAGAGCTGGATCAAAAAGATCCAAAATGAGCAGAGGTATTGGCATCATCTGCTAGGATCTGCTGTGGGGTCTGGGATCACTTCAGGAGTGGCAGAACTGCTCTTTCTGCTGGTTCTCAGCTCATCTCTAAATTTATTCCTTCCATTACAGAAGTGTTTGGGATTCCTGTTATCTCTAAACACAGAGCTGCATTCATACGAAGGAGATGTAATTTGATTACATCCCACTCATATTTTAATTCCTCTTCGTAATGTCTCGGTTGTGCTCAGTTTGTGCTGTTCATTTTTGGTAGGATCCTTTCGGCATTTCATTAGAGGAAAGACTTGCTTAAGTAATTTGGGAAACAATTTGCAAGTATTTTTTGCTTATAAAAGCAGTGAGTTCAGTTTGCTGTCAGTGGTGGATTTATACCTCCTTTGTTTGTGCGCATCCAGATGGTATTCTCTGACTATTAAAATGCTTTTCACAACGTTCACAGTGATTATTCACTTAGAAATTCCCACAGGAAGCCGACAACCCACAATGTGTTACTCTCCAGCTTGGAAAGCCCCGGCCAGTCCGAGTGAGGCTGAGATGGCACTGGTCACTAGGCTGCAAGGTACAGTTGCTGGGCACGCCATACATCCCAGCAGCGACACGCCGTGATGCTCTAAAGCAGGACTGCCCAGTTGGGTCCCATCAGCCCATCCCAAAAGCCCCCTGGGATCCCTGAGCCCCACGGTGTGCCTGGCTGCGGCGACAGCTCTGAGGAGAGCTGGCTTTCTGGAGAGCCAAGCACTGGGAAACCTGGCACTGAGCTCTGCTGAAATCTGGCTCTTGACACTTAATGACTTTCTCTCGTACGATGTGCTCTGTTATTTAACTGGGAATAAAAGCAGGACGCTGACTGCCAGACTCTCTCCATCTCTTGCTTTCCCTGAAGCTGCTCGGCATCAGCCTCCCTCCCACGTTCTGCTGCTTTCACCATTGCTCATGACTTTACACAAGTGCAGCGCTCTGTTCCTCAGGCACTTTCTGTGCATCCCCAGGCTCACTGTGCTGTGCTGTGCTGGGTGGGACCCTGCATCCCCTGCAAGGCCTGCTCCCCACTCGCTGTCCTGAGGCCACCTGGACCAGATACAGGAAGACAGGCAACATCATGCAACATCCCCATTCCCTCTCCTAATCCCATTGGTGGTCTTTACAGTACTCTACAGCTCTGTTCTCAGACTGACCTTTTGTGTCCAAGCCCCCTGAGTCCCACCAAGCCATGCATGGCAGTGCTGTGCTCGCAGCCCCCTGCGCTTCATCTCGCGCCAAACATCCCCGGACCATCCCGCATGCGGCCCTTTCCTCCTTCCTGGGGAAAAGAAAACAGCCCAACCGCTGCGCTTGTTTACAAGTGCAGCTCGAAACGCTTCACTTTTTCTTTTTTTTCTGGGGCTGGAAATTGGCTCCAGGTGTTTTTGCTCAGGCTGCGTGCAGGAAGGGCACTGCGGAGGGAGAGGCTGCATCGTGGCTGCCAACCCCAACACATTGCACCTCATCAGCTGCCAGGGCAGGGGTTAACAGGGGCTGCTTCCCCCTCACACATCCCGGTTGGGATCAGCTTGGTTGAGGACAGGAGCTGGAGCCACCATTCTGGGCATGGCATCCCCTGCACGACTGCATGGAGATAGCTATTTTCAGCCCTAAAACTGTCTCCAGAAGGTGGATGGCATGGAAATGTGCATGTGGTTCTCCAGCTCAGCATTGCTGCTGCACAAACTTGCTTTGTCATGTGAGGGCGTAGTGGCACCTACAAGCATCCCGATGCTGCTGGACACATGTCCCATGGCACAAACAGCTCCTCCTCCATGACAGCACTGCTGAAGGACCTGGAGGGTCTCCTAGTGGTGTCCTGCTCACCGGTGAGGTCAGCATGGCACCCTGCTCTGCTCAGCTGCCCATACCAGGAGAGAAAACTGGGGTGAGAGATGTGTCTAAAGAGGCAGCAGAACTGTAAGATAGCCTCAGAAGAGAAGGAAAACCCAAACCCTTCATGTAGACACAGAGGAGTTAATCCTAACCCTCTACCAAAGACCTCAGCACCACGTCTCAAGGCATCTCAAGGCATCTTGTCCCCCACACACCCAAATAGCTCAAGGCTGGGTCTCATCTGCTGCTGAGCACCAACCCAGGTGGCTCCAATGGTGCACCCATTCTGAGAACAACCACGGGGCTCCTCAGGCTTTGTTCCTTGTGGACTGGTGGGGCTGCTCAAGACACAAGGTGCCCACACTATGCTCCTCTTCCATCCATTGTAGGTTCCTCGGGCAGCCTGGCATTGCTGGGGTTCTTTCAGGGCATGGCAGAGCCCAGGCTGGGGCTGGGACAGCATGGTCCCACCTGCAGCATCACCAGTCAGGGCCATGTGTTTGAAGAACTTTTTCCTTCAGAAACGCAGCCAGCAGGAAAAGTGAGAAAACCGCCGCACGAGAGTTGGTCAGAAACATTTAGACAAGACATTTCCCCATTGGAATGTGCTGGCTCATTGCAATGTTTTGTGGAGACGGTTTGATTGCAGGCAAATTCTGCCAAGAAACTGCCAGACCTGCTGCCTGGCCATCCTTCGCCTCCCCCAGCTCCTGAGCAGCTGCCTGGGGCACGGGAAGCAGCCCAGCAGCCCCGGGGCTCCATGAGAACCTCGGCCCCATGGCTGCCTGGGCTTTGGCTGCCGGACAGAGCAGCAAGAGGAGTAGCGTGAAGTCAGCGTTCCCAGGAATTCCCTGCGCCTGGGCGGCAGGGCGGTGTTGGATCCAACCCTCCGCCCCCAAAAAAGTCCGCCGACAGGAGAGGTGCTGTGTCCTGGGTTCATTCTGAATCTGAACAGGACCAAATCCTGAGATGGGATGGATTTTGTGGGGGGGAAAACCAGCGCTGTGCTGGTAATGTGGTTTGGGTGCAGCTGTGAGAGATGTTGGGACTCGATGGTCCCAGGTGGGTTCAGACCTCAGCCTTGGTAAGGAAGAGCAGCGCTGAGCATCAGCAGTGCTTTGATGTGGATGGTAGAATCACAGAGCCACAGAATCATTAAGGCTGGAAAAGGCCTCTAGAATCATCCAGTCCAACTGTCCCCCTACCATCAGTAGTGCCCACTGCCCACGTCCCGCAGAGCCACATCCCCATGGCTCTGGAACACCTCCAAGGATGGGGACTCCACCACTCCCTGGGCAGCTGTGCCACTGCAGCACCACTCTATTGGAGGAGAAATGTTTCCTAATATCCAGCCTGCCAGCTGCAGCACTGCTGACACAAGCCAGGATGCCGTTGGCCTTCTTGGCCCCCTGGGCACGCTGCTGGCTCATGGTCAGTGGGTATCAGCTCACACCCCCACATGCTTTTCCTGCATGCATCTTTCCAGCCATTCTGCCCCAGGCCCATAACACTGCATGGGGCAGTTGTGACCCAAGTGCAGGACCTGGCACTTGGTCCTGTTGCAGCTCATCCCGTTGGCTTCTGCCCATTGATCAGCCTGTCCACATCCCTCTGTAGGACCTTCCTACCCTCAGGAAGATCAGTGCTTCCTCACAACTTGGTGTCATCTGCAGCATGCTTGCTTACTTGCTTACTTCAGGTGCACTTAATTCCCTCATCCAAATCATCAGTAAAGACACCAAACACAGCCAGCCCCAATACTGAGTCCTGGGAACCACCACTCTCCGGGCCCAGGCCTCCAGACAGTTTTTTAACCCAGCAAAGAATGTACTTTTCCAAGCTATGGGCTGCCAGCTTCTCCAGTAGAATACCATAGGATTCCCATTTCTGCAGATTTCCAAGCCTCGGGTGGACGAAGCCATCCCAGCACAACACTGGGCACGTCCCTGCTGTGAGCCAGACTGTCCGCACTCCCATCCAACCACACCTTGTGGCGGCATCCTGGGAACGGGACCACCCCAACCATCTCCATTTCCTACCAAGATATCCAGAAGCCCAGCAGCCCAGCTGACCCCAGTCATGGGCAAAGGGTCTGCATTTCGTGAGACACGGAGAAGGGCTGAGAGCACGACAGCCGCCTTGCATGTCCAGGCAAGGGATTGTGTCCAGCAAACACCGCAGTCCTCTGATGTAATTCCAGCCATGGCAGTTGTGTTGATGCAGCTCGCTGTTGTGGGACAGGTAATTCAATACTGCTCTGGATTTCCATTAGAGACTAAACACTATGAGAGCCACATGGCATACGTGAAATGTAATTGAATGCTGGCCGAGAGTCAGCTCTCAGAAGTGGCTGTGGAGAGGCCCATCACTTAAAATGTTTGTTTTCAGAGAGTTCCTGCAGTTATCCACTGTTTAACACTGCTGTGGATGAAAACAACGTGATTAATGTCATTAGTGATTAATGGATGAACAACATAATTAATATCATCTGCAGATTGCATGGGCTGCAGAGGGAGAAGCAACCCAACACCCTACGTGTAGGTCTGGGTGCTCCAGTGGGACTGGGGGCTCTGGCCTTACAGCTGCAAACCTCATTGCCAGGGCTGGGGGACTCTTCCCCAGGAGGCAACCTGGGGCTCTGGCAGGTAGTTTGTGAGTGTGCAGTGGCACAGAGAGCTGGAGAAGCAGGAAGGCTCTGAGTGTCTGGATGTGAGCAGCCCATAGGGGGCTATGCTCACTCCTCCTTCACAGAGGAGGCTGGATGAAAGCTTTGGAAAGAATCATAAAAATCATGGAATCCTACAGTATCCTGAGTTGGAAGGGACCCACAAAGATCACTGAGCCCACCTCCTAAATGGAGAAAGAAGTGTTGGGACCATCTGAGCCAGCAGGAATGGGGCACTCAGCAGTGTGCATAAAGACACAACGGACAGTGCTTAGATTCTCTACGTTCTTACCTTCACAGCGATGTCTGGGATGCCTTAGGTGAGTGGTTGCATTAAGTCCCTCTAGAAGAAGAGAGCACCATCTGTCCCCAGGGAGTAGAGGGGCCCTGGGTGTCACCAGTGTCCTTCACTCAGCTAGGTGCCAACAGCCCCAAGGGTGAAGGGGCCATCACCATAGAAAATCATATACCTTCCAAGGACCAGCAGGCCAAGGATTCAGAGAGGATCACTTGTTCCATGAAACACAAAAGCTCTTCGTGCAACTCTGCTGCCAGCACTGTGAGCCAAGCGATGTGCCCTGGGACAACAAGGTTGATGGTATCCTCCTCTGCGTTGGGCAAGGTTGAGGGAGGTGATCCTCAAAGTTGGATATTAGGAAAAAATTATTTTCAGAAAGAATGGTGCTGCAGTGGCACAGCTGCCCAGGAAGGTGGTGGGGTCACCATCCCTGGAAGTGTTCCAGAGCTATGGAGATGTGGCACTGAGGGATGTGGTTATGGGCATGGTGGGGGGGGGTTGGGGTTGGACTTGGAGATCTCAGAGGTCTTTTCCAACCTTAACAAGTCTATGTCTGCCCTCTGCTCAGCACTAGTGAGGCTGCACCTGGAGCGCTGGGTCCAGTAATTGGATCCACAGTACAAGAGAGATATGGGAACTACTGTAGGGAGCCCTGTGAAGGGACACGAAAATGGCCTCCAGGGGTCCCTGCCAACCTCGCAGGCAGTCTGTTATTCTGTGACTCTGTGAAACTGAGGGCATCCAAGCGCTGATGCTTTGCATCCCTTCACCTGACTCAGGGGGGACACAAAGGAATGTCACCACTGGCACTGCTACACCCAGGAGGGCCAAGCAGAACTGGGGGCAGAGGGGACATGGGACAGCCCCAGTGTCCACGGGAACAGTGAGCTCTTGTCCCTCCCTGCACACTGGGACCTGCAGGGGGAAGGCAGTGGTGGCACCAGTCCCCCGATGTCCTGCTGCTCTCAGGACAGACAGACGGACAGACAGCAGCTGAGGGAAGCAGACGTGTGTGTGCGGGGAGGAATGTTTGCTCTGAGCAGGTCCAGGCCCTGTGCTATTTCTGGTCCCAAGAGGCCCCAAGGGAGAGCTGTTTATCAGGGATAGACTGTACCAGATTGACTTGGCACCTTTAAAAAAAAAAAAACAAAGCTTGGGGTTTTTTTGTACTTTTTTTTTTTTTTAATAAGTCGAGGTAATTATTAGGAAGGCTAGAGGAGGAGACGGGTGACACGGGATCGTCTGGGCTTTATAGAGGACAGGCTGTGCTGGAGGACCAGGGAGGGCAGCACATGGAACTGCTCACAGCGTGCTTTGGGGGCAGGGTTAGCAGGAGCAAGAAACGCAGCAAGGAGCGTGTGGCCAGGAGTCTTCACAGGAGCAGTGGATGGATGGCATTAAGAACTGGAATACAGGAAAGCTTTGGGTTCCGTGCTTTGGGCTGACCAAGGGAACAACACTGTAAGGGCTGTGAATGTCACCCTAAGCTGGCAACAAGGGATGGCCTTATCCTGAGGGTCCTGTGGTGTCACAGAGGCTGGGATCTTGGGATCAAGGAGATGGGATCCCAGGGATGGGACTTGCCACATGTGTGGTAGTGTTTATCCCCCATGTGCCACCTCCTGGGAAGAACAGACAAATGATGGAGCTGTGTGAACTGGTGTCCACAAAGTTCCCTGAGGTCCTGGAGGTTGCCCACCATCTCATGGCTGTCTCCTGTCCGGCCACATGCTGATCTGATGCTGGTGGTGGGAACTTGGAGGAGGGCACACAGTTCCTGTGTCATCTCTGCTCGCTAGAGGGACTGGAGTTCCACCAGAGCTTCTCAAGAAGCAAGGCCTTGGCCACATCCCCCTTCTGCTCCTGTGATGGGCACACGGTGAAAGCCAAATGTCCCTGATAGGAGCAGGCTGTCCCCAGATGGTCCTGCTGCTGTCCCACTGCTCCCTAACCTGCGTACCAGCTCCTAACCTGGGTGCTCTCAGATCCTTCCCAGCTCTGCTTGCTCTCATGTCATGCCAGCAAGACCAAGACCAATGTCTGCATGGAGGGACTGAGGGGTGCCAGGGGCTGGAAGGGATCCTTAAGTGTTGGAGATGCCCGAAATGGGGAGCAGGCACCATTCAGGTGTCTGTATGAGACTGGAGGAGGTGCTGTTGGTCACAGGATGGGCTCGTGGAGGGTTCACTCCAAGTGTGCAGAGTAAATGGTTGGGCTGATCTCAGGTTATGGGGAGGCCCCAGCACCACAGAACACTTCTTCACCCCGTCCAAAGAAGACCATGAGGATCCCTGTGCTGCTGGGAGCATGGGAGGATGTCTGACATGAGAAGGAGCTGCAGGGCTATAAATGATGTGCGTTATCAGTCATGGGTCATACTGGTATTTGGGATGTTCTCCATCCTGGGACTGGGGCCAGCAGCAGTATGGGGCTGGGGCTGGGGGTGGTGACAGTGATGACAGCAGTTCTTGGCTACGCATCCACAGAGATAGGGCTGGGGATGAACAGCTGGGCGCCAGCTTTGGGCACACTTGGGCTTTCCATGCTCACAGCCCCTCCCACAGGGAGAAGAAAGGTTGCAAAGGGAGCATGACTGTACCCGCCAGGGCAGTCTGTGGCCAGACAAGAGCTGGCACGGAGCAGACAGTGCCACGGCCAGTGACTCCTTCCAGGAAAACTGGCCTGTGCTCTGCAGGACTCGCTCGCTGGCACCAGGAGCCAACTTCTAGGAACTCCTGGCTGCCTAGGAAAGTCTCAGCTGCCTGCGTGTCTCCAGTCTTTTAAGGAGCTTGTCCTCTGCAGCTAAACTTCACCTGCCTCACACAACACCAAGAGACCCTTGGGGACACACCAGCAGGTAGAATGAGGCAGGATGGGGCACGGGGACCATGCAGCACCTGGGCTCCGCGTGTTTGTCTGGGCGCTCTTTCTTTGCAGCCATGTCTTTAGACATATCACTGACCCATAGCCATGGTAACAAGCATGGCCCCAGCTTTGTCACTTCCAGAAGAGATCTCAGGCCTTGCCGAGGGGCACGGCTTCCTCCAATTGTCCCCAAGCTGCAGTGGTGGGGTTGGCACAGGGCTGCAACTCGCCCACAGCCTTGGCACAAGGGACACCGTTCTCAGAGGTGGGGCGGTGAGATAAGGGACCCAGACACAAATAACAGCAAAGCCAAAGCTTCTGAGGCACCAAGGTGGGAGGTTTCAGAACATGCACCTTCCGGAGGGACAGCTTGTCCTTAGCATGGGTCATGGACAGGGATGCTGCCTGCAAGACTCGTTGTGTTCTGGTGCTGTTATGGGGGCACAGGAAGACCCCAGAACATTTTTCAAGGCTACTTCAATTTTTGATCAGCATCTGACAAAATAGTGAAAATGATTATGTCATATTACTCTTAATGACTATCTAGCTCCTCAGACTTACTTGTGACTCTCTCCATCTGAAATGGCTCAGTGAGGCTTGGAACATTTTGGGCATCCCATCCCATCCTGTCTCATCCCATCCAATCCCATGCCTCCCATCCCATTTCATCCTGGCAGCCACTGATGATTTCTCATCCAGAAACAGCTTCTGATAGACTCCTGGACAGGGAGAACATCTTTCATAGCCCTTCACAGGCTCTGCCTGTCCCATCCTCTTCCAGGCAGTCATGTCTCCAAGGCTGCAGTTCCCCAAGGTCCCCTTGTAACGATAATTCCTCTAAATCCCAGGGATGTGAGATATGGAGAGGGGTTTCTGGCCAAGGCTGTGCATCACCCCGTTTCTCCTTGGGGTACAAGGAAGAAGGAGGAGGAGGACTGGCTCTGTGCAAGGTGTCTCAAGCCCATGGCTGCCTGTGGTGAAGCAGAACCCTGATTGCAACTGGGATTTCAGAGTCTGCAGGCACAGAAAGATGCTGAGAGTCACCAGGAGGCTGCCCAGGGGCTCCTGTATGTTCGCTCTGTCTTCCCTCCCTGCTCACAGGATCCCAAACAGGAATTTGGGGGGGTATGTGAGGGGCTATGGCTGGAGCCTGGTGGTCCCTCTGGGACATCATACAGGAAATTACTTTGGTTGCAACCAGGGTTCTGCTTCACCACAGGCACGTATGTGTCCCCAGGATCATCCCCACCATGATCTAACACTGTCTTTGAACAAGGGTTGACACCTCACTCTGCAAGCAAGGCAACGGCCCAGCTCCATCAGAGGAGCATTGAGTGCCTCAGTTTCCCCCGGCACCCAGCACATTCATCAGACTTGGACAGATGGGACACCAGGGTTTGACCGTGGCTGGGGTAGATCAGGGAGAGCAGAGCTTGGGGGCTGAACTCCATAGCACCTTGCATTTCCCTTGGCACGCCGTGGGCATCCAGCAGCCAGGACGAGCCCACTGCTGTGCAGAACCCCCTCTCATCCCCTTCCACCTCTCTCCCTGAGCCAAACATCAGGCGCTCCCCACGCCTGCCCAGCCCCTGGTGTGACCCAGACAGGACCTGCTGTGAGGGAACAGGGGGTCAGGGGGCAGGCGCGCATCTGGAGGCAGGCGCAGCCCTGCCCAGCCCCTACAGAGGGGTCAGGGCTGTCCCTACTGGCTGTACCCCAGACCCCAGCCAGGGGGGCTGCGTGGGGTGGGGGGTGCTGACAGCATCCCTCTGCTGCTCAGGGCCCCCGGCAGTGCTGCACATCTGGCTCTTCGGCTGCCGGCACATCTGGAGACGCTCAGGCAGCTGCCTGGAGCGGGTGGACAGGAGTGAGGGATGTGAACAGGCTGCAGATGGAGGCACGGCTGGCTGGGGAGGGTCAGCCTCCCACCCCTGGTCTTGTTGGACTATGGTGTCAGTGTTGGCCCACCCCTAGGGACCTTGGGGTCCTCCTCTGTCCTCTGTACTTTATGTGGGATTCCTGTGTGGGAGAAGCCAGGAAGATCTCAGGTGGTTTCTCCTGGAGGTGGTCACCCCTTGGTGAGGTGAGGGGGTGGCCACAAGGGAGACGTATGTCCTGGCCCCTTTCTGTCCCAGCACCACCAGCCATGGTGGTCTGTCCCCAGCGACTGGCACAGCACTGGAGGCCTCACCATCCCCTAAAAGCCCTCAGGTTCCAGGGCGAAGAGAACAGGACATAGGCTCCTGCCTCCTCCAGCTTGGCCAAGCCTTCCTGTGCCTCTCTGCAGCGAGTCCCCACTCCTCTGCTCTAACACCACCCCCCCTGCAGTTCTTGCACCACCATCCCTCTCCTTCTGGCCATGACCCCCAGCCAGGATGGCTTTCCCAGACTGGGGGAAGATGCATCCTCAGAGTAGGCAATACCTGGGTGCTCTCCAGGTGATGCTGGCTGGGTGGATTCCTATCGACCCAGCATCCAGGGCAGATCAGTGTGCATGTGGTGCTGTCTGCTGCAGCAGCTGGACCACCTCCAGAGCATCCCCTGGGCACCAGCCCTGCTCCAGCTGGGGAGGGCCTGCAGCTGCCTTGCTTGTAATCAGCTGTCACGGGAAGGGGAAAGGAGTGGTGTCCCAGTGCTAGAGAAGTAAACATCAATAACAAAGCATCAGTAGCTCACAAGGAGAAAGCAAGGCTGTTCTTAATTAATTGAGATCTGGATTGGGCAAGAGAGGTGAGCAACAGCATGGGCTCAAATAGGTCAAAAAATAAACTGGGGGAAAAAAAAAAAAAGAACAAGAACAAGAAGAAATATCACATTCAGGTCTGGTTTGTTTGTTCTGAAATAGAGAAAATTAAAACATAAGCACTAGGACAAAATATGCCAGCTCTAAATTCTGCTTGAGATGATGATTTTATTAGCAAAGAATCTGGATCTCAAGTTATGTCTCAAAACAACACAAAACCAGATGCAGAGGTCAGTACTTTCCTGCCTAATAACAATGCTTTCAGTGACATCCTTAAGGAAGAGATGGACTCATCAGTACTGCAGGAGACTTTTCAGATAGATTTGGACAGCAAAGAAGACAGCAAGATTTCGCTGTTAGAATGTGCAATTTGGGACAGAGAATAATGAGAGCTCTGTTCCAAATGCAATCCCATGACATCACTAAGACTCAACAATTAACATCAGCTGCTTCTCAAGTAGTTTCAAAATGATGCTAAAGTCATAACTCATCTACTAAAGTCATCCCACAAGAAAAGTCTGTGCTGTCCCGAAAAGAAAAGGTGTTTGAAGTCTCAACATAAAGCCATTTCCAAGGGGAATAACAGCAAAACTAGTAGGAAATAAAACATTACGTGAAAGTCATGCAACTGGAAATGTTTATGATAGAACTAATTCTAATGGCAGAAAATAACAAACTTGCAGCAGGACCAAGTCCCATGGACAAAACACGCTTTTGTTCCAACCAAGGATATCTCGAAAATCAGCAGGGGCAGATTCACATTTTCCAGGTCTGGAAGAGACTGCCCAGTTCCAGAGAGTAATTTGGGTATCACAACAGTGTCGTCCACATTAAAAATGCCGAAGAATGTATTCAAAAAACAAAAGCGAAAGGCTGTCGAAAGAATGGCGAAGAGATCCGGCAATAAAAACAAGCAGGGGCTCAGCAGACCAGATGGCATCTGCTCCTTGGCTGCAGATCTTCGCTTCGTTGTACCCAAGACAAGCAAGCTTTCCTTTCAAGGCGAGAACAGCCCTGCGAGGGGGAGCTGCAAAGGGGCACACGGGAGAAGGAGCGTCTGGGTGGGGAGACGTCTGGCCAGCTGCGTGCCTCCAGCTGCTGAAAAGGGAAGATCGGTCTGACGACGCCAACGGCCGTGCAGGCAGACAGCTATCTCACAGGGGAAAAAGCAGACGAGCGAATGGAACGCTCCAAAGCTCATCTTCAGATAAGCTCCTGGTTGCCCAGGCGGCACAAAGTGCGGATGCTGCGCCCCTCCAGCTCCACTCCTACGGCCGTGGCAGCACACACGGGTGTCAGCGCTATCACCGCCTGCTCGGAGCTTGCCGGGTCTCCCATCCAAAGCTGCAATCGAGACTCATGTCTGGCAGAGAGTCTCCCAACAGAACTTCTTGGCTTGGCTTCCCATCACTTGTCCTGGAGGAAAAGCTGACGAGGCTCCGCCACAAATAAGTGCCACTGTCAGCCCCTGCTCATTGGTGGCACTTTGGGTCCCGTCGCGCAGTGCCGGCGCTGGAGGTTGCGATGACCTGCAGTGCAAACAAACGCGGCACTGCAGCCATTCTGAAGGGGCACAGTGGGAGTGGAGCGGAGCCTCCAATAGCACGGGGAGCCCTCTCTTATCTTTAAAGAGAGCTACAAATAAATGGCATTGGGCATTTTCGGGTGTGCTTATCAGCAGCGCTGATGGTAAGAGAAACTCCTTTAACTCTTGAAAGCCAAACTCAGGGGAAAAAACAGGCTGTTTTCAGATACTTTCTGCCTATGGTCTCACAGTGTTGATGTGGGAGGACAAATGCCAGAATAACTGAGTTGATTGGAGGGGCTGACCAAGACATGTCATCGTGACCCTAGGATGGGTGCTGTCAGTGCTTCTGCTCTGCAGCCTTTGTGGCTAAGGAAGGGGTACGGGATCCCAGACAAAGTACAAGGTTGATGTCAGCTGAGTAGGCAGCACAGAAGTGGAAGGGAGTTGTGCAGGAGCCTGCAGTCTCTTGGATCCTGCTAACCATCGTTTCAAGGTGCCTGGAGGAAGGTGAGGAGGATGGAAGCCATGGGCAAGCTCCTCTCCTGCCGGGTCACACTCCAAGATGTGGGTTTAGTTCATGGTTTTGGTTTCCTCTCCCACTGAGGAGCCTCCAGCCTACACCACAGCCCAGTGCATGCTGCCCACAGCTCCCAGTGGAGTGACCACAACTTTCTAGAGGAAACCACAGCTTGGTCACTGTCTGAGGGCCTTGAGCACAGAGCTGAAGACTGCACTTAGCAAATACTGTGGCTTTTTTGTGGTGTTGGAGCTTGGTGGTAAAGCACAGTCTGCCAGCCCTCTGGCCCTCATGTTGCCTGGGCTTGCAAGGAGAGCACAGAAGGTTCAGTGATGCAGTTCCCCAACTCTCTCTGGGCACCAGGCTGCAGGTGAGCATCGTTGAGCAGGAGCAAATGGCAGAGCAGCACTACTGCACTTGTGTTTTTTGGATGCACCAGGTTTATGGCCATTATCTTACAAAACCTGAACATCTGAAGCCTGACAGTGTTGTCCTGATACCACCAAGACCAGGAAATGTCTGTTGGTGTAAGATCACAATGGGATTCACAAGGACAACTCAACCTCTTCCCTCTATAATTCCCACAGTTGGTGTTGAGATACATGGGAGCCCACGTTTGAGGTCTAGCTTTAATGATCAGCCTGTTCCTTCCAACATAATGTTTTTTCTGCTAAAAAAGAGCCATCTTGAGCACTTATCTTTTGCTTTGGTTTTTGCAAAGAAGAAAGCACAATGCAATCACATACGTGTGTGCGCTCCTCATACCTTCCTAATTAGCAGAGCAAATTTGACAGACATCTAGTGGCCTTTGGAGATATCTTGTAAGGACATTTAAAAACAGGCAGATGTGAGAGGAGAGAAATTCCGCTGGATTATCACCCTCCACAAAAGAAATCAGAAAATTCCTCTGATCAAGAATGTGGAAAATTCTTCCCTTGGTGCCCACACCTCTGTGGAGAAAGAGGATATGGGAGGGGACCCATTACTCAGACCTCCATTATCTCAATTAAAATATTGACCCACCAAGAGACAACCCCTTGGAAACCTGGCTTCCATGCAGGGAACAGGACAGGACATCCACCCCATGAGCTCCTTATCTCTGGTGATGACACCATCTGGGGTCTCACATCCTCAAGACCAAGCTTCTTGGTTCTTGTTCCCCTGGACCTCGCTGTCATGAGGACATCAGTGCCTGGGGAGGAGCAGAGTCCTCCCAGCGCGCCCCACGCAGCACTCAGACGCTCTCCTCTCCCCCCAGATCTGAGTGCATCGCTCTGATTTTGCAAAGGGAATTTTCCAGGATAAACAGCTGAGATGAACTCATGGAAATCTGTGGCTTCTTTACCCTTGTTAAAGCCCTTCCAAAAGGTGGGCGTTTCGGCAGGGGCAGCTTTGGTCAGGTTTAATGAGTGCTGTGGTGGGGGAGCCCCGATGGAGCTGCTGGGCAGGAAGGGTGGGCAGCACGTGGCGCTGGGGCTCGCAGGGCTGCACAGCCTGTTCCCCAGCCTCAGCCCAGTTAACATCACCTCGGAGAATGAGGTCATCGGAGCGGGCCAGACAGTCTGGGAAAACACTTTCACAGCTCCAGGAGGATTTCCTTTTTCCTCTTTTCAATTGTTCCTCTGTGCTGCCTCGCTCTGCTCCCCCTCCCCATCCATGTCCTCAGGGCTCCTCTGCACGTGAGCAGAGGCTGCTGCTGGATGCTGCTCATGTTGAGATGAGCAGAGCCCATCTCAGCCCCCACGAGGGTCACTTGTGTGCCGGGAGTCCTGCTCTGCCCACGCTGTCACTGGATGGAGGTGGCTGCAGGGCTGCTCTGCTCATCCCCAGTGAGTGCATCCCACCCCTGGGAGTGGTGGGGAGGGGGCAGGGCCAGCAGCTCTATCCACATCTCCTCCTGGTAACCTGCTGAGAACTATGACAAGAGCTCAGCTTGACAGAGAGGAGGTCTCTGTATATCATCACCAAGAACATGGTAGACAACTACAGTGGATGCCTTCAGAGTAAATATTCATATAAAACTCACCTTGCAACTGCATTTTGGATAGCAGTGAGGCTGCTTTTGCTTCCTCACCACAGCTCTCCCATCCAGAGATGCAGAAGTCTGGAGATATGCCCCAAGGCACATGGGTCCCTCTGACCATTCCTGTGGGACACTTCTAGCTGTGCTCACAGCTGCCCCTGCACCCCAGGTCCATGCTTGGTCCCCCCAGCAATTGGCACTGGGGTGCAGCCCCTCTCTTGGGGTCCCTCCCAGCCCCTCCTGGCCTCACCAGGGCCCCCATGGCACCACCCAAGTGTCACTACCATGCTAGGCAGTGGCCACCACATCCTGCACGTGTGAGGGCAAAATGGGACCCTGCTCTAAGCTGGTGTTGAAGAGTGCGGGACCAATCCATGAGCAGCATCTCTTGCAGGCTGGGAAATAAACTGTGGAGTGGAGGGAGTGATGATGGGATAAGAAATGGATGGGGCTGCACTGGCCAAGTTCTGGTGTAGGGCAGCAGCTCCCACTGCACCACGTGGCATGGTCCAGCAGCATCATCCCCTCACTTGCTGATGGCTGTGTTCTGCATGAGAGGTCTCATTCCAAGCCCTGTGGCTTGGCACCACTCATTTTCAGGGCCCGAGTGATCTGCTCAGGACTCAAGGTCCCAAGCAAAGGAAGAGCTGGGCACAGCGCAGGGCACAGCATCACACCACATGGAGCCACTGGGGGAGCTCGTGGCTGTGGCTCTCTGATGGATCAGACTCAGAGGCCTCTCTTCATGCCAGCACCCACCATCTCTCCGCACCTCCCCTGTGCAGCACCGCTCCCCCTGAGCTCGCTGCCCGCTGGCTGTGCACAGCAGATGTCCCGATGCGCAGCTGCCAGGCTGCCTTCAGACATGACCTCAGGCCCGTGTGCAGTGTGGTCCAGAGGTGCCTGTTTTCCTCTGCAGGGGAATCCATAGAGCAGCTCGGGTATCAGGGATACACAAAGCCGTCTGATGTGTTCAAAGAATTACTGAGCATCTGCAAGGAGAGGGAAAGAAAAACAAACATGCGGATGAAAGGATTCCTGTAACATGACAAAGAGGAAAGGAAAGGAAAGGAGCGAGGGATGAAGAAGGCCACCCAGACAGGTCCCGGGCATTTCGGGAGCCCACCATCCTCTCGAGGAAGGGGACGTCAGCACTTGCTCTGAGCCAGGGACTGTCCCTGCCTGCCTGTCCCCTTCCCTCTGCTCAGTGAGATATTTGGTGGCACTTCATCCACTCAGGGCTGCTTCCTACAATGAAGGGACATTGCTCCTCAACTGCCCAACCTCTGCGTTTGGAGCAGCTGGTGGCTCTCCAGCTATGCAGTGTGCATGGTACATCACCCCTTCCCTTTTGCAGCCCCACCAGGAGCTCCGCTTTCCCAAGGAGGGACACACACAGCTCTGCAGACTTTTCTCCCTGTCCCAGTACCAGCCATCGAGTGCATCCATCTAACTTCCAGTCATGCACAGCTTGCTCTAGTGACATTTGGAAGTCTCCCAGTTACCATTCCACAGCTCTCACTTCCCATCCCAAAACCAAGTGCATGATTTCATCCATCCAAAACAACAGGCTGTGCACGATGAGTGCTGCAGAGGAGCTGCACTGTCCTGGTGTGCAATGGGACAGGGTGCAGCTTCCGATAGGAAGCAGAGCTCTGTAGACATGGTAGGAAGAAGAACCTTTAGTGGCTTCAGCCTTTGAACACACTGTGCTGTTGCTAAAAGAAACCCATCACTTGTCCTTGGGAAGGTGGGGAGGGGGCAAACCACGGCCTGATGGGCTGTGCAGAGACAACGCACCATGGCACTATGGACACAGCAGGTTAGGGGACAGCAGTGGGGGAAAGGCAGCACAAGGCACAGAGCAAAGCCCTTTTGGAGCTGCACAAACATCAGCTCCTGGGTCTCAGACTGAGCTCTCGTGGCAGCGAGCACCAAGATCATTAATAGTGTGGTGACAGTGTTTAAATTGGAGCTGCCACCACTGCAGACACAATAACTCCTGGTGCCCAAGGAACTGATTAACAACGGCCCCGTGCTGCGTTTCCTACCTCTGTCCATCAAGAGAGGGGCAAAGGCTCCAGCCCAATGTCTCAGGGCACCCTGCTCTCACTGGGACCTTCCCTGGAGCGGTGGCCCAGACCCTGCCCTGTGTGTCTGAATGCTGCAGCCCCTTCTGCAGAGCTTCGGGCTGTGCTGTGACCTATTGTCGAGTGTTTACTGTCATTGCCGGGGAGACATTAGTTCAGATTATGTCAAAACAAAGTTATTCCAAGCTCAATCCTAGAGAAAAATATTATTGTAAGCAGTGATTGGCGAGGGGCGGCGTGTCCACCGCCAGCAATCCCAAAGCCCAGGGGGTGGGGGAAGATAGGATCTTTGTTTTCAAGCCAGGCTCCCAGCCAAGAGCAGCCAAAGCCGAGGTAGAAGGGAGATTTTGTGAGGCAGCCAGCAATTCAGGTCAAAGTTTTGTCTTCTCCAGAAAAAAAATCCTTTAAACTGTAAAGAGAAAGTCCTGTTCCAGCTCCAGCCTTGGCTGAAGAGCATGTGTGCCATATTGTCCAGGAATTGAATGTAAGGAATCCAGATATGCCATGTTATCCAAGAATCACATGTAGGAAATCCAGGAGTGACTTGTTATCTAGGAATCATACGCTGGGCAGCCAGACGTGGCCCATGAAACAGGGCTTGTATGCAAGGAATCCAGATGCAGCACAGCAGCCAGAGCTGGGCACGAGGTGCTGCATTGCCCGAAGGTGCTGTGTTACCCTGAGCTGATGGGGCAGAACATGAGAGCTGCACCTCATGGGAAGGTGCACAGGTCCCCAGCTGGCTTCAGCTGTAGTTCAGAAACAGACCGAAAGCAAAAAGCAGGCTGGGCAGAGAGCAAGGGATGAGAAGATGTGTTTTCAGTGCCCTGTGGGTTCAGACAGTGGTTCTGGAGTGGGGGTTATCACAGAGAGGCAGTGCTCCTCCTCACTGGTGCTGACCACTGCCCCAGAACCACCAAATGAGTTCCAGGAGCCAGGAGGGACCATGGGGCCAGCCCAGTCCTGGCAGAGGGAAGGAGATGCACCCAGGAGGAGAGAAGACAGGGCATGAATGAGCCTCAAGAGGTGCAAATAAGGACATGAAAACACAGGCAAAGTCTCAGGAGACATTCCCAGACGGTGAGATAGAGCGGGCAGTGGACATCTCTCCCCAGGCTGGCAGCTGGTGGGAGCAAGGAACTGGGTGCCCAGGAGCATGAGGACAGGGCTGAGAGACCCAGAGAGGTGGGCACTTGCTCCTGGGGAACTGGAGGGGACTCCCAGCCCACTGCCTCCAGCCCAGGGCAGCACTGAGGACATGTGCAAGGATGGACCCTGCATCTGCACAAACCAGCTGGCAGCGATGATACCCCAGCGCTCCAGGAACACTTTCCCAATCCCACTGAGAAACCTGGGATGGAGACGGGAGGAAGGAAAGATTCCCCACCTTGTGCCCTCATGGTCAATGGGCTCCAAGGTCACCCATCCCAGCTACATCTGCCCACAGGTCCTCAGTCCTTGCAGGGTGGCACAGTATCCCAGCCTCCAGGACCAAGCCTGGAGCTGCTCCTTACAGCCCCATTCCCAAAGCTGTGAGCTTCCCAAAGCAGTGCCCCACAGGGCTCAGGCACGTTGGCTGCACCCCATCCTGCTTATTCTCGACTTCTTCTCACAGCATCTTTCGTGTCCCCTTCACCTCCCACCCATGGAACTGTTGCCAAAGAAATGAAAGGCTCCGAGAACTGGCCAAAGCACAAGCTCTGCAAATAGCCACAATGCCTGGCATTATTCTAGCACTGAAACAGGCTCTTCAGAGGCTGGCCAGAGCCCTCCCTGTGCCCAGAGCTCAGGGAGGGACGGGTGCCTGTGGGATGGGGATGAGTTGTGCCCTAGTCACAGCAATGTGTGGACTTGACAAATCCACGTGTTGCAGTTGGGCTGCAGGATGAGGCAGAGGAGGAGAGGCCACGGTGGAACAGCAAGGATGCTTCCAGGCAGGTGGACGTGGCAGCAAGCATCTGAGCATCCTGGAGGACCACCCAAAGCCTCATCCTGTCCATGCTGCCGTCCCAGAGCCTCTCTGGGTGATGGCTCCTACACATCCCATTAGCACATCGCATCTCACATCCCTTGTCCCCAGCTGCATGTCATACCACTTCTGGTGTGTTATGTCTCTACCCCTATAGCATCCTCCACTCCTCTTCGCTGCCATGTCCACCTCCTGCATCACTTCCAGTGTTCACCACCATCCAGGTCCACTCTGGTGCTGCCCTCGCTGCCTGGGGCACTGACACGGGTCACAAACCCCTTTTTGACAAGAAGCTGAGCACACCATGAGCACCACAGCTGGTTCCTCACAGGGGCTGGGAAGGAACAGGATGCACACCATGATTTCTCCTACAAGCTGGCCTAATGCCTGGCTGCAGGAAGATGTTGTGCTGCTCCAGGCAGCAGCGAATCCTGCCCACATCCAAAAAGCTCCTCCAGTGGTCAGTGGCCCTTGAGGAGTGGGAAACCACAGCGTGTTTTGAGGCTGAATTTGTCTGAATGAGGCTTCCAGCCAGTGGACCGTAGCAAACATTTGTCAAAGCTCCTGAAAGCCTCCCCCACCAGGAAACATCTTTATGTGCAAGGACCTATAAAAATGATCACGTCACCTTGCAGCCTTCTCTTAGCATGCAGGACACGCTCAGCCTCAAACCGTGCCGTTATTTCTGGGCCCGTGGGACTACACTGACTGGACAGCATGCACGGTCACTGTCCCCCTCCTCAGCTTACGGCCCCCGGTTCCTGGCAGAGCTCCAGGGGTTCAATGCTGTCCTGTCTTTCCAAGGTTTGTTCAGTGTCAGTGTCAGCACGTCAGGGGCTCTTCCAGCAGCAGCAGCTCATTCTTGGCTCAAGGGTGTGAGTCCATCGGGCCCACTGGGCTGTGGTTGCACAGCCTTCTCCATCACAGACGTAAATTTTTAGCCCCCACGGGGGTGAATGCAGCTTTATGCTCCAACCCAAGCACAGACTGGAGTCATCTGGTGCATACTTACAGTTTTGCATGTTACAGTTTGAGTCCACTTGTTTTGCACGAGGCTGAGATTGGGCTTGGCTTGATTTGATCATCCTTAATGTATATTTTCAAAGGCTTCTCACTGCCATTACCCAGCAACAGCTCATTGATTTCTTTGGCTTCCCCCTCTCCCACCTGCACAGTTTAACCAACAGTTCTTTAGGTCGCTGCAGATTTCCTTTCTCCCCACCCTTCCAGGCAGAGCCAGCTCTCCAGCCCATGGGTCAGACAGGTTTGGCACACCCCGTTTGGTACAGTGGGAGATGCAGATGTCCTTTGCCTGCCTTGCGCCAGGAGCAGGATGGCTGAAGCGAAGGAGGATGAGGAAGAGGCGAAGGCTCACCGCCCTCTCTGTGGCAATGAGGCAGAGCAGACACTTGGCTCTTTGCTCACCTCCCCTCCCTACACCCAGGCTCGCACCAGGTCCCACCTGCAGCATTCCTCCCGCCCCGCCACACCTCCAAACCACTGCTGACAGCCCCTTCCCTGGGAGGGTTATTTTGGTCTATGAAATCACGGCTTTGGGGCACTGCTGGGATGTCCTTGAACGAGTCCCAGCTTTTGCTAACACCTCCCATTCTAAATTTACAGTCCCAGGCGGTCATGCCAGCGATTGTTTCATGTTTCAGAAAATTGACCTTTCAGATATCCAAATAAACATGTTGTTCATTGATGTCCAACGCCAGCCGGTTGCCTACGCATCCTGAGTGCAGCAATTAGCTCCTCATTAGCACAGCTCAGTCTGCTCACTCCTCACCCTGACAGTGTCCAGAGCCCCCTTCAGTGACCGGCTCTTATCTGAGCTTTGTACAGACTCTCACCATGTTACATTATTGGCTACGTAAGACATCCGCCGAGTGTCTACCAGGCATCTCCCAGGGAAGAACATTCCCCTCATGATTCTTCCCTGCAAGCTGGAATCACTCTTCTCCTAAACTCTCCCGTCTTCAATAAACGCATCTCCATGACTCCCCCCGTGAGGCAATCAAACACTGTACCTTTGGAGGCTTTTTGGCCATTATTTTCCATGGATAGCACTGAAAACACTCCGAGTTCCTCCAAAGCCAGACCAGTCCT
This sequence comes from Lagopus leucura, assembly GCF_019238085.1. Taxonomy (NCBI): domain Eukaryota; kingdom Metazoa; phylum Chordata; class Aves; order Galliformes; family Phasianidae; genus Lagopus; species Lagopus leucura. The sequence goes on along the minus strand of NW_024962276.1, from coordinate 658,113 downwards.
TTGCTGTATAACCAGCAGCCCTGGGGATGTGTGCCCTCCCACTGCCTCCATCCCCTGCGGTCAGTCTGTTTGCCATAACTCGCACAGTTCCTGGCGGTGGTTTCGCTGGGCTGACTGCTGCCTCTATATTTGTGTTGCGTGTTGGGTAATAGCTCGAGGAGACTTCGTGTTTCTAAAGCTGGCTATTTTTGGGACACAACTGTAGCAACGCCGAGGCTGAGGTCAGCCTTCCAGCCACGTGCACGTGCCGACCTCCTGCAGACTGCTCTGCCCCGTCCCATCCTAAGGACGTGCACTGGCTCTCGTGGCCTCAGACGTGAGCCAAAGGGCTCAGCCCTTCGGTGCAGGTCATGCACAAGGGATCATCCAGCACAGCCGACCGGTGTCCTGTGCCCACCAGGCTGCCCTCATCCACATGCATGGTCCACACCGAACTCTCAGGGGACCCTTTGTCTTTATGGTAGGACCACGTGCAGGAAGAAGGCTGGCGAGACTGGGAAGGTAGGGTTATGAAGCTTCTATATGCTGTTGGGTGCTGGCCGTCCTATGCTAAGTGCTGGAGATGATGCAGGCAGTGCAGCTTGTTGGTCACACCAAGAACAACTTCTCCACGAAGACCATCCAGTTCTGCTCGATGTTTCCCAGCCCCATGTCATCCTACGGCACATTCAGCTGCTCCAGCAGTGGTGGTGTGACCCTGGCTTCTGCACACTGTATGGATCACTCATCTCAGTGGCATCCAGGTGGCTCTGTGGACATCAACCAGGGTGAGCCGCTCTCCCACGGAGCCATGTCTCCAGTGTGAGGTCCTACATCATGCTAAGGGCAAAACCAGGTCCCACCACATGAAGATGGGCACTGCTGAAGGCTGCTCCCGCAGGCCACAGGCCAGCAGCCATAGCATCCTTTGGGCTCCAGTGACGCATCCGATTCCCACTCAAGGAAAGGGGTTGGGAAATGCTGTTGGCTCCCCCACAACTCTGTTCTCCTCCAGGACAGACCTTGCCCTTCAGGACAGACCCCTCCCCTCAAAGATCTGCCACTCTGTGACACAGGTAACATCACCAGGGGCCAGAAGGCATCACCAGGCCCAGGGGATCAGTCGGAGAGGTGCAGGCAGAAGTGCCGGGGGCTCACTGACACCCATGGGAGCCGAGCAGCTCTGCCCCAGCATCTGCAGCACATCCAGCCAGAGCAGCACAGGGCCATTGCGCTGCATTTCGGAGCGTCAGCGGTGACTCATGAAGAGAGAACACACAGTTCTGTGGGACCAGAGAGCCCAGAGAGACAACAACAGTCTGAGATTTATTCCGCAAAGCAGCCTGAAAACAAACCCCAGGAATGTTTATTATTTTTCCTATGCAGCGAGGAAATAAAGCACAATTGTCTTGCGCTTGGAAATGCTGGCATCCCCACACACGGCTCCTCCGTGGAGAGCACGGCCGCAGCTGGACGCTCCCACCCTCAGTCCAGGCTGCCTCCCTGCAACCTGCAGCATGCAGGGAGGAGATTTATAGCGTGGCTGAGCTGGAACCTGCTGGGAAGGATCACCCGGAGCCATGGGAGCACCTGTCATAGGTGTGGCCTTGTGGGATGGAGCCAACAGGTCTGGCAGTGGATCCCCGTGTAGGAAGTGGGGTCACTCACCTGCTCTGTTCTGAGGGGTGGGATTGGATGCTCCACCCCATCACAGAGAAAAGATGAGGACAGAGGGAGCTGGGGGACCAGGGAACAGGAGTGAGGGAGATACTCAGGGTATCAGGGAGCACTGCCATCACTGCCAGCCCCAGTGCTGCTGGCACGAGAGAACTGGCACCTGGTGCAGGGCTGCTGTGCCAGAGTGCTCACACCAATGGCACATAGATGGGAGGTTGTGCCTTCCCTCAGCATCCTCTTCAGACCCCCATTTTAGGATACCTGTGATGTCTGAGCAAGATAAAACATCATCTGCTCTGCTCCAGCAGCACCCACCCCAGCAGATCCTCCACAGCGAGCAGCCAGCACTGCTGGAGTCACCAGGCAGGACATCAGAGACACCACAAGGCACACAGGGCACCAGTCCCTGTTGCCAGCAGACCCCACAGAGACCTGCACACCGGCACAGACCCCCCCAGAACCCAGCACATCCCATCCACGTGCTCTGCCTCTCTTCCCAGCAGATGCCAACCTCTGCATCCCTTCTTAGGACATCAGCCCCCAGGGTGCCATGGCTGCATCCCCAGACCTGCACAAGCACGTGGGGCCTGAAAAACCAAGGGCAAACTGCCCCAGAAGGTGGAAGAGACCACTGAAATCCAAAGGCAGGGAGATACACACCATCAAACTTTGGTACGGAGAGCAAGGGCAGCGAGCACGGGGACTTCCAGCAGCACCAGCCTGGGCACAGCCATCCTGACCGCCCCAGCTCACGTTTTCCACGCACTGCCACCCCCCAGGGGAGACAGACTTTGCTGGCCGGGGCCCCTCGTGCAAGATTTTCCAGCTTTGACCTCAGTCTTGCTGCAGTGCACGCAGCCTCGGCAGCCTGGAGGGCTGGAGCCAGTCCCACTCCCTGCCCTGTCTCGCAGGGCCCGGCCTTTTACAAATCAAGAATGTTTATTTAAAATAATTAGGGGAAAAAATTTAAAAAAAGCGCTTTTGCAGAACTAGGGAAGCCCTGAGACAACAAATGAACATGAGTGCAATGCTCAGCTTCAAAAAGGCAGGCAGAACTGGTCTGTGCCTCATAAAATAATGAGTGAGTATTAGGAAAAGATCCTTAAATACCACAGATAAAAAAAGCAAAAGCATCTGGCATGGCCTGTTTGCAAAGAACATCTCTTGCCTGAGAAACTTAATTGTTTTGTCAGGAAGAATTACTGGACGAGGCCAATTAGAGTGGGATTTTGGTTCTGTGCCTGCTGCGATGGCCCCATAGATTAGCACCCACACGCATCCCAGTGTCCTGAGCAATGTCACACCAGCTCTGGCCCAGCACATGGAGTCCAACTTATACAGCCACTGTCACCCCCAGGAGTGAGGTAGAGATGCTGGGTGCAGAACTTGCTGCTCAGTGGAGTAGTGAAGCAATGACTCGGGCACCTGGAGCACATGGATGGACCATGAGGAATGTTGAGGAAGCCACGCTCTGGAGACTGGCCCAAGAGCTGGAGAGAATGTTAGGAAAGGTGATTTTGTACCAAGATGGGCAGCAGAATCTTCCCTTTTCATTGAAACCTCCATTTAACGTTTGCCCCTTGTCTGACAGCCCTGGCACGGCCGTGTCTCAGTGCCATCAGCCCTATGGGCATGATGGTCAGCTCCATGGTCACCTCGCTGGGCCACATCCCTGTGTGCCACCAGAAAATGGGTTACTGAGGTTGGAGGGGGCCTAGGGAGGCATCAGGTCCAGCTCCAGCAGAGCAGGTTCAATATGATCACACTGGGATCGTGTCCAGTCCAGTCCTGAATATCTCCAAGAGTGAATGTCTACCACCTCCCTGGGTCCTTGTTCCAGTATTTGAACCTCCCTCACAGGGAAAAAAAAAGGACCGTTAGGAAAAATTCTGATGAAAAGTCCCCATTTGGCAGCTAGTGCCCATTACCTTCGGTGGCTTCCTTTCTCCTCATCTTCAAAGCTCTGCTGCAGCACCCCAACTAGTCCTGCTCCATCACCTCATCAAACCCTGCTCCATCACCCCAAGTGATGCCAGTCCATCACCCCAACTGCTCCTGCTTCATCACTCCAACCAGTCCTACTCCATCACTCCAACAAGTCTTGCTCCATCGCCCAAACCAGTCTTCCTCCATCACTCCAACCAGCCCAGCTCCATCACCCCAACCAGCCCAGTTCCATCACTTCAAGCAGCCCTACTCCATCACCTCAACTGGTCCTGCTCCATCACCCAGCTCATCTTGCTCCATCGCCCCAGCCAGCCCTGCTCCATCACTCCATGTTTGCAGAACTTTCCAGATACTTTCAAGTCCTTTCCAGCAGCCTTTGCTCCATGTGCCTCAGAGCTCATGCTGCAGAGACTTGGTGTGAGTGGGCTCAGGGCCGAGGGTAGGGCAGTAAGGGCAGCACTGGAAGTGGAAAAGGGCAGACACAGGCAACAGGAGGAACAGCTCTGGAACAGCTCTTAATAACGGAGAAATCCATTCATTTCAGACAGCAACTCAAAGCATGAGTGAAACCAGACCCTGGCGGGGAGATAACAGAACAATTACAGTGAAACAGGAATTCAGACCACAACTTGCTTGCACTCGGCGGGGAAAGAGCAGACAAAATAACCAGAGACCTACCACACACACAGAGCTGCAGGCATCGCTCCCTTGGAGCTGTGGGCATGGGTACGTGGAGCTGGGCAGAGGGCAGAGCTGGGCAGGAAAGCTTTCCCAGGAGAACTGCAAATGGTACCCAGGACCTCATGAATTTATTTCGTTCACCTTTAATGAATTGATACGATTTTATGAATCACCTGCAGAGTTTGGGACGTGTGTCCCTGGTGCTTTGCAGCTTGACCACAGAGGTGACCTGAGGTGATGGTTTGGTCAAGGCTGCAAAGAGCAGTCAGGGTAAACCTTGGGACAGTAAATCCACTCACTGACTGCTCCACAAGGAGCACAGCAATGCTGCACTGCATTGCCCTTAATTGCTCACCACCAGCATCCAGGGCTGCAGCTCCGTGCCCACTGGCATTTGCACCCACCCGGTAGTGCAGGTCCTGAGCACGGTGCATCACGCATAGCCCATCCCCCTGTCCTGGCACTGTCAGAGCCCCCCAAAGCATGGGGGTTTCCATGGAATTGCCTTCATAAAACCTTCTCTGTTTATTAAGCAAATGAGGCCAGGCGGCACCCATTGCACCAGCCTAGGAACAGAGCAGCAAAGGGGCTGCAGATTTGGGGCCTCAACATCGGATCCCCAGCATTCTCATCGCGGGGTAGAAAATATACATTGGTAAAACACACTGGGGAGGGGGGTCCCCCATTCCCAGGCCTGGTGGGCTGCCCCAGCTTGGGGCTCAGATGGGGACATAGCAGCTCAGGGGCACCACACACTTCCCTTTCCCATCCAGCTTGGTGCAGCAGCACCCACTCCCAGGATGTGCTTGTCAGGAGGAGGGAAGCAAGCCATAAATCACTGCGGCTGCAATGGGAGCTGGGTCAGGGCCATGGCCATGGCAGACCCCTCTGCTCCCCTTGCCAAAGGGAACAAGCAGGGCACGGGGTGCTGGCTGTGCTGCTGGAGGACGCAATCCGTCTGCAATGCTGCTTGTCCGGCCAGGGGGCTGGGCAGCCACGCTGTGTATTTATATCAAACAGGGGGAAGGGTTGGATTTTTATTTTTTTTCAGTACAGCAGGAAATAGCTGGGATAGTTACATACCTGGCGAGATGGCCGACGAGCTGGGGGCCAAGAAACATAGAAGATCTGGCATCACCCAAAGCATCTGTGCTGCACACAGCTTGCAAGCATCCTGGGCTGCGTGCATGGTGGGGTAGTGGGTCACAGTGAGGACCCCAGGGCTGGCCAGCGCCTCAGGGACAGGCAGCCAACGTGCAAGGATGGGATGGAGACAAAGCTGTAAGCTCCATGCACCAGCAATGAAGCATAGCCCCTTGTCCTTTTGTTGGGCAACACTGAGAGGAGCCTGGCACCACCACCCTGACCCCCACCCTTTAGATATTGGTAAGTACTGATCAGATCCCCCCCCAGCCTTCTCTTCTACGTGTGAACAGCCCCAGGGCTCTCAGCCTTTCCTCATAAAGGAGATGCTCCAGGCCCTGACCATCTTTGTGGCCCCCCACTGGGCTCTCTGCAGCAGTTCCCCCATCTGCCTTGAGCTCTTTGGGAGCCCCACCTCCACACAGGCTTCAGAAGCACCAGGTGTCTCTGCTCCCTGCTGACCAGTGCTGCAGAACGGCCCAGAACACATTCCTGCTGCGGGGATGGGGTGATGTCCATGTGCTGTGCGTGGGGGTCCATCCCTGCACACTGCCCCTGCAGAGCTGAGTAGCAGCCACCTGCTAAGAAGCAGACAAGAGTGGCCCACACAGGGTGACACATCCTCAAATACTTTCCCTGATTACAGCAGCTTGAAGCTCATGAGCCCTCTGAGCCAAGGCTGAGCCCTTTTACGTGATAATCCACCGTGGATTTTGCTTTGGTGAACTCGAGCTGAACCCACCCTTTGAACTCACGTGAGCTCTGAGTTTGTTGTCCTCAGAGATAATCCACAGTGTGATTCCTTCAGCCAACGTTTGAAGTGCCCCAAGACACTAACCGCCAGGCTCAGCCTGTTCCTCCAGCACCCATCACCTTTATGCACCTCCAGCCCCTCCAGCCAAGCCATTTGTGCTGCTGAGGGGGCATCAGCTGCACTCCTGACCAAGATTTCCAGCAAAAATAGGAGAAAAACAGCACAGCCACCCCAGAGCAGCTGTGCCATTCAGGAACACCTCCCAGGGACCACCTCCACCCTCCCTGCAGACCCCCAGACACGCAGCAGCCACCTCCTCTGGGTGACTTTGCATCCATCCCTGTGCTCGTGCTGCCCTGAATCCAATGATTTCATGTCGTTTCCGCTGTCTGGGCCTCTCCTCCTTGTTCTTGAGATAATTGCAGAGATTTCGGTGTTGCCAGATTCCTAGCCTCTCTCTGAACTTACTCCCTTGAATTGTTCCTGTGAGGAGTGGGCAGCTGCCCTGCAGGATCCTCCCTTGCACGTGCTTTCCGGGAGTCAATACTCCACAGCCGTTCTCAGCCCGTCGTCCCCTCTGCTGCTCTTCCTCCCTCCCTTTCCAAGATGTTAATTGCACATCCTCTTCCTGCTGCATCTGTGAGCTAGGATAGATCCACCACCGCACGGCCTAACCAGGTCATTTGGATCAGCGCAGGCTGGAAGCATTCAGATGAGCAACTCGGGCCAGGAAATCCAAAGATGCAATCCTCCAGCAAAATCCTCCTCAGCTGAAATCCTCCGGCAAAGGGAGGACAAGCATCACCAGCCGGAGTCTGTGGTTGATGCAGATTCAACCACGAGCGACCACTGGAAGCACAATGGGATGTGCTCTCAGCTACAGCCACCATCACCCAAACCTTCATCACCACCCCTGCCCATGAAAGCACCTTCTGTGCACACGTTCTCTGGTCCATGTCTGAGGACTCGGTTCCACGCTCAGCTCAGGTTCAGCTCAACCCAGGGCAAAACCTATGCCTGGAACTGTTCTGCATTCAGCTCCTCTCCCCAGGGGAAGCCCACAAACCCCATTTGGGCAGTGAGGCAGCCAAGAGTTCCTCCACCCTCTGCAGAAGGAGCTCAGGGCAGGCTCAGGGCAGAGCTGAGGGCACAGAGGCAGGAGATCAGCACAGGCCTGAGGATGAGTGAGGGGAAGAGGGTGAAGCAGCCTGACCTCCCTCTGGAGATCCATACCGTTTAGTGCTGTTTCTAAGATCCAGATACCAAAACACCCTCAGGTCCTGGTCCAGGCAGGGTGAGGTGGGCTTGGTGTCACCATGCATCTTTAAATGCTTTCAGATTACCAAGGACCCCCCAGCCTGCAGCCTGCCGGGGGCCAACCTCACCAGCAGCACTGAGACATCCCTTGCAAGCTACAAAAAACCTGCTGTGTGTTTGCGGTCACTAATCCACTCCTAATTCCCATTGCAGTGAAAGTTGGCATGTTATTACTGAGCCAGACCGCACCAAGGCAACCTCCATCCCCTGGGGCACAGGGAAGTTGGCCTGAAGGGTCCCACAAAACCAGGGTCAGGGCGCTGGGCTGTGCTCCATGGGATCAGGATGTTTGCAGGGATGTGGAGCTGTGCTCTGCCCCGGTAGCGCTGTGATTTACACCATGTGGCAGGAATGTCACCAGCAAGTCACAGTCTCGGGGTGCGATCGGGCAGCTTCCCGATGTCATCAGCAGTGTACCCTCGGGATCGATGCCAAGTCATGAGGGTGTGATCCTGAGAGTGACACTGAGTCACCAGGACGAGGTGCTGAGCCATGGTGTGGGAGCAGCTGGGCACAGAGCTGGGTGTGGGCACGGAGCTGAGCTGGCACAGGGAGCAGATCCCGGGGGCACGGCATGAGGGCGGGGAGGAAAGTGCCCCATCACAAGGATAGGTGGCATCTGGGGCGAGGAGAGGGAGTGGGTGAGGTTGGGGACATGAGGAGGGGATGGCAATGGGGTCTGTGGGGTGGGTGCGGATGTGGGGCTGCTCCATGGTGAGGAAGGGGGTGAGCCAGGCAGAGGGGGCTCAGCAGAGAGCTGCAGAGAGATGTTGGGGGCAGAGGTGTGAAGGGTAGGGTCAGAAGTGGGAATGTTACCAGTGTGGGAGCAACCATGTCCCCGTGGTGCCGTGGCTTGGGATTGGTGTGCAGCGGGGATGTGGGGGGCTGTGGGAGCACCATGCTTCAGATGACATAAGTGCTGCGTACCGGCCTGGAACTGATATGGGAGTAATCAAACTCTGAAGCCCTGCTGAGCCACATGTTGTGTCCCCAGGGGTTGCAGCAGTGTGGCAACATGGCTCACAGGTGGAGGACTGTGCCAGCCGTGCCGGCAGCCGTGAATCAGCTGTGAGTCGTTCCTCAGCCCTCTCGTCTGCACTGCAGGTCTGATCTCCAGCCAGCACCGTGCTGTGCTGCTGATTTATATCTCAGCCTCTCCTTGTTACCTGGTTGCGAGCCACGCGGGTGTCAGGGGCTGATGCAGATGGTTCAGTGACAGCAGCCCTGGCCCCGATCAATCACAGCCGTGTTCAGATTTATGAACTGAGAAGTCGGGCAGGGCCCCAGCCTTCAGGTGGCTCGTGGTGCTGAGTGGTGTGCGTGAGGGGGCAAAATCCACTTGTCCTCGGACACCAGTGGGTTGGGCTTTGGGCAAGGATGGGAAGGTCCACAGGCTGATGGACTCCAGCCACGTTTGGATGCTGGGAAATGAAAACAGTGCACTGCACAGGCACGCACGCGCAGAGCCATCCCAGCCAGCGGCAGCACCGCTGTGTGAAGGGCCACCACATCTCTGCAGATGTTTGAAAGGACCGAGTCCCCAGCTGACACCAGGAAGCATCTGTCCCCTTGTCCCCTATCTATCCCACAGCCCCAGGAGTCGCTTCCACGCCAGGGCTGAAATACACCCAAACACCAGGGGGGTGCACAGGCCATGGGGTTTATGCAGGATATCTGGGATCAGAGCAAAGCCATTCATGGAAGGGAGCACCGCTGATTTCTCCATTAACTCGGGAGGGAAATGCCAGCAAAGGAGGGACATGAGTGCTTTGGTGGGGAACATCTGGGATCAGGCATGGCTGCAGCTCCTGGGGCTCCCTGCAGCCAGGAGCTGCTCAGAGGACATGCACAGGAATGCACGAGCACTGATGCCCCGTGTTCCCATAGCCTCCCACCCATCACCCATCAGCACAGCCCTGTGAACACTCACAAACCACCCAGACCTGTTGGGTGCCCACAAAAGCAACGGATCACATCTCTCTTCATGTCAGGGACTGGCTGTCCATCGCTGCCACATGGGCTGAGGGTGCCACACACCATGGGGTGACCGAGGCAGTCCTTGGCCATGATTCCCACACCCTAGATTAGACAGACTGCTTCTGCCGGGTGTTCTGCTCCACCTCACAGGGCAGGCTTAGGGACTGCCCTAAAGCACAGTTAGGGAAGCTCTGCAGGAAGACGCGAGCTTGGAGCAAATCCAGGAGCCCAGGACAGGCTGAGGCAATGGGGCCTGCAGGCAGGCAAGGCAGCAGATGGGTGACATTGCTGGGCCTGGGGGTGCCTGGCCCTGCGGAGCATCAAAATGCTGCTCTTTCCCACTGCCTGTCCCCACTCTGTGGCAGACTGCAAGCCAGTACCAGCACAGGGAGATGCTGCACACACAGGCACAGTATGAGGACAGCACCTGAAGAACTGCGCCGAGGGCGACACAAGCATGAGCAAATGTAGCAGGAGCCCATAGTGGTGGAGCCGTGTGCCAGCACAGAGCACAGCCTCAGCACAGCTCTGGCCAAAGCACCCAAAACTTCGCAGGGTTCTTTGCAGAGCAAAACATGCCCGGGTCCTTGGTGCTGGCACCGGGGCCGGCCCGCAGCTTGGCTAGCCGGGGTTGAGGCAAAGCCAGCCCAAAGCTGCCGTGCCGCGGGGAGCAGGAGCTGTTTGTACAGCTGTGCACAGCACTCGGTGCGCGCCAGCCCCGGGAACACGATGTTTAGAAAAGTGCCGGCAAATTGCAGAGCTGATCCACGCGTGTCGGGACGGGGAAAATGATGTTCGGTGCGGGAAAGCGGCTCCAAAGATGCGGCGGCAGCAGCAGAGCCACCTGCCCGGGGTGCGGGATGGGAGCCGTGAGCAGAGAGGGGACGAAGTGACAACGTCCGGCACGAGGGTCACTGGGCAGCAGCCGCGCCCCGAACCTCACATGTCCCCGCCGTCACCTCGAGGCCACCTCAGGGCCGGTGCGAGGAGCCACGGGGTTGCGCTGATGCCGCTGCCCACCGCCCCACCGCCCGGCCAGGCGGGCAGTGCCCGGCGCGGGGCTGAGCGCGGGCGGAGGGCTCCCTCTCGAGGCCCCCGCTCTGCACTGCCCGCGCCCACCCGGCTCTGTGCTGGGCCGCTCTGTACGAGAGAGACCTGGAGCGTGTCTGGAGCGTGTCTGGAGATGGAACGGAGCTGTGATGGCTCTGGAGCACACGTCTGATGGGAGCGGCTGAGGGAGCTGGGATGCGTCAGAGTGGAGCAGAGGAGGCTCAGGGGAAACCTCACCGCTCCCTGCAGCTGCCTGAAAGGAGGATGGGGGTCGGCCTCTGCTCCCAGGTAACAGCGATGGGATGAGGGGTGATGGCATTAAGCTGCTCCAGGGGAGGTTCAGGTTGAGTATTAGGAAACATTCAGACTCAGTAATTCAGTGGCACAGCTGCCCAGAGAGTGGTGGGGTCACCAACCCTGGAGGTGTTCCCGAAATGTGGCACTGAGGGACGCGGGCAGTGGGCATGGTGGGATGGGTTGGGGTTGGACTGGATGACTGTAGAGGTCCTTTCCAATCTTAATGGTTGTGTGATCACTCACAGCCCCCCGAGGCCGCTCCCCCAACCCATCCTCAGACCTCACACTGTGGCCACACACCCTGCTCCCATGGGCAGCCAGGGATGTACGTGTGTCAGGAGATGCAGAACCTGCCCGGGGCCGGGGAGCTGCTCAGCACCACGGTGTCACCTGCGCCAGCATGGAACAGGACACGTCCTGGCGATGGCAGAGGAACATGGCCTTGTGCAGGCAGAAGGTATAGAGGTGAGATGAAGGTGACAGTGCAGGACTGGAGCCACGGGAGTGGTGACAGGAGGTGACCTGTCCCAGGAGCGCTGCGCAGAATATACAGTGACACAAAGGGACGATAGGGCAGTGCCACGCAAACAGCACCATTGCTGCAGCACCAGCAGACGGGATGCGCCAGTGAACACTGCAGAGACCCGGGGCACCCAGTGACCCTTGGGAAAGCTGCGTGTCACCACCCCGGGGCTCCGGGTCACCCTCGGGGCACAGCCTCATGGCACTGAGTGTCACCTCTCCTCCTGAAAGCACTCTCTAACCAGGAGGCCCTTGGTGTCACCCCTCCCCCGGCACCCGATGACCTCCCCGGGGTGCTTGCTGCCATCTCCGTGGTTTTTGCTCCAAGGTCATTCGCTGACCAGTCCCACCACTCGGTCCGTCCCGCCGACGCACTTCCCGGCTCCCCCCGCAGCCGCACTTGGTCGCGCCCTGTGCCTAACGGAGCGCGACAGCGGCCGGGCGACGACAGCCAATCAGAAGCTGGGGGGCGTGCCCTCCACCTGCCGCTAACCAATGGGACGGCGGTAGGCGGGCCCGGGGCGGAGCGCTAAACCAATGGAGCGGCGCGGGGCGGGGTGAGGGGCGGGGCTGCGATGCAGCTGGCGGCGGGAGTGCGGGAGCGCGTCGCTGCGGTGCACGGCGGTGCGGAGCTGCCGGAGCTGCTGCGGCTGTACGACGGCTGGGCCGGGCGCTACGAGCAGGATGTGGCCGCGCTGGAGTACCGTGCGCCGTACCTGGCCGCCGCCTCGCTCGCCTTCGCCTTCCCCTCGCCGCCTGCCGAGGCGCGGGTGCTGGACGTGGCGTGCGGCACTGGGCTCGTAGCGCGGGAGGTACGGGACGTGGCGGGAGGGAGCGGGGGGAGCCGAGCGGTCATCCCACCCTCCCGCCCGTCCGTCCGTCCGTCCGTCCCGCAGCTGCACCGCCGCGGGTTCCGCCGCCTGCACGGCGTGGACGGCAGCGCCGGGATGCTGGAGCTGGCGCGGGGCACCGGGCTTTACCGGCAGCTGCAGCGCTGCGAGCTGGGCCGGGAGCCGCTGCCCGCGCCCGCAGGTAACGGCCGGCACCGGGAGCGGTGACACCACGTACGCCCCGCTGGTGGCTGACGTGCCCGACCCGCAGAGCGCTACGACGCCGTGACGCTGGTGGGAGCTCTGGGCGAGGGGCAGGTGCCGAGCTCGGCGCTGCCGGAGCTGCTGCGCGTCACCAGGGCAGGTGAGGCGGCGTCCTCGCGCTGACCTCCGGCGACGGGACGAGGCCTCGGCCCCGCGTCCCGGCTAGGAGCGAGCCGGAGGCACCCCGGGGTGACGCGGCACCGCAGGCGGCTGTCACCCACCCGCCGTCGGCAGGGGGCTTCCTGTGCCTGACCACCCGCAGCAACCCGTCGAACCGGCGGTACCGGGCGGAGCTGGAGGCCGTGCTGCAGCAGCTGGAGCAGAAGGGTGCGTGGCAGCGTGTGCTGGTGCAAGAGGTGCCGCGCTGGGAAAGGGCCACCTCCGAGGAGGAGGAGAACGTCCGGGGCAGCGGTTACATCTCCGGCGTGATCTACATCTACCGCAAGTGCCCCGTCCCGCCCCCCGAGGAGAGCTGAGACACCGTGAAGGGGCCCGGCGCTGTGCCTGGTGCTGTGCCGCCCCGCGGGTGTCCCCCGTCCGATGGCCGTACCACCCCCTCCGACACCAGGCTCAAACACCAGGGCTCCTTCTCAGCACCCGGTTCCGGCCCGTGCTGTGACACCACCGCAGAGCCACCCCTGCGTCCTCGCGGTGCCCACCTCCCTCATGGCCACGGTCACCCCCTGGATCCTGCCCCATCACCCCTGTTCCAGACCCCAGCTCCGTGCCTGGGGGGGTTGTTCTGCGTCCTGCAGTGACCCCCACACGCTGCACACCGAGGTGACAGAGACTGACCACACCAGGAGCAGTGTGACAGCACGACATCCGCCCAGAAAAGTTTCCAAGCACCGTCAACCTTTCATCCTGCCTTCTTAAGCCCTCATTTTCCTATGGCTTTGTAGCTAATGGGCTGGGTGGGAAATGAACCTGGAAGAGGCTTCAAGGTGGCTGTTCCCCACCCCGGAGCTGCCCGGCATCTCCTGCCCATCCTGTTCCCCGTGCCCCTCGCGTGGTGCCTCCACCCCTTCCTCCTCCACTGCTTCCTTGGGAAGTTTTTTACCCAAATCTCCCACTGGAATCTTTTTGTTTTCCTTCCTGCAGACCTGCTGCTGCTTGTCGCATTCCCATGGATGTGAGGAGCATCCATCCATGTGATTTCCTTCACATGGAAACTCACCCCATCGGAGCAGTGGCTCCGCACCCACCTCGGTGCCACCACTGCAGGAGCTGAGCCCACAGCTTTGGGGCATCCAAGCACCCCAGGCTGAATGTGCTGAAAGCATTTTGTCTCCAGCACACATCATCCCCCCTGGCTGGGCTCTGGTGTGCATTGTCTCCCCATGTCCTGGTGCTGTGGTGCCAGCCCCTGCCTCCCCTCGGTGATACAGGCACGGTCCCTTTGTCCCCAGCACTGCCCCTAAGCTGAGTGGCTGGGGGTTGTGGCTGTCCCTGTCCCGTGCTTGGCTAATGAATAAACCCTATGTGCACTGCATGATTGGGGTGTGCGTGGTTTCAGTGTGAAGGGCCATCCTGTGGGGTGGTGAGGTGGCACAGGGACATGGTGGGTGATGGCACAGCAAGCCCTTTTGCTGCCCATGGAGGTGTGAGAGACATAGGAAGTGTCAAAACACAGCTTCAAAACGAGCCCAGGCAGCCTTAGTGGCACCAAGACCTTTATAGAGCTGGGAGCAGCAGCAGCGCCCCAGGAGGGCAGCGGGATGAGGTCACATGCTGTCACCAGCCTGTGGGAAGGGCAAAGCACGGGGGGGGGGACACAGCTGGCGTGGGGACACGGTGTGCGGGCAGGGGATGTGGGATGTGAAGGGGACGGAGACCGTGGTGCTGTGCCCAAGGGCTGGTGCCTGGCTGGGGCAGCTCACACGTAGTCCTTCATGGGGTAGCCCATGGGGCCGCAGCCCTTCACCGCACGGTATGACTTGGGGTAGTGGTCCCGCTCCACAGGTGGCCCCGAGCAGCACAGGATGCCCCCACCCAGCAGCTGCAGGGCACTGGAAGCCCACCCGATGTACAGGGCAGCCCCCAGCTCTCTCTTGAGGGCCTCGGGCACCATGGGGTTGTAGAAGTTGGTGACGATGCTGTTGGCAGACCAGGAGACGGGGATGAGCAGCACGATGCCGGCCAGCACGAAGATGGCCCCCGCCACGATGGAAACGCGGCCCTTGGAGCTCTTGTCCTCCATGCAGCGCGTGCAGTCGGCCCCCGAGATGGCGGTGAGGAGGCCGAGGAAGGCCACGATGATGGAGGTGACCACCAGCGCGCGGGCGGCTTGCAGGTCAGAGGTGAGGTCCAGCAGGGAGTCGTACGCCTTGCACTGCATCTGCCCTGTGCTCTCGTAGACGCAGTTCATCCACAGCCCTTCCCAGAAGACCTGGGCCACCACGATGTTGTAACCAATGAAGGCCGTCACCTTCCACATGGGCAGCGCGCAGGTGAGGATGGAGCCCAGCCAGCCCAGCACGGCTAGCACCAGACCGCCCAGCTGCATCGACATCGTCGCCATCAGCACCTGTGGGGACAGGCACAGCCATCACATCACACATGTGGGCACCGAGCTGCTCACAGCAGCTGTGCTTCCGTGCGGAGGCATCCCACTGCCATCCAGATGGGAATGGCTGCAGGACGCGGCGGGATGTGTTGTGCATGGAGCATTGCTGCAGGGCACCATGGGGACATGGGGACACATTCTGCATGGAGCATTGCTGCAGGGCTGCATGAGGACACGGGGAGACATCCTTCATGAGGCATTCTGCAGGGAACCATAGGGACATAGGGACAGGTCCTGAATTGAGCACTGCTGCAGAGCTGTATGGAGATATGTCCTCAATGGAGCATTGCTGCACGGAGCTGCATGCATTGCTGCAGGGCTGCATGGGGGCCTGTCCTACACTGAGCTCCCAGGTCCAGAGGAGGCTGAGCTGCAGGAGCCCAGGTGAATCATGCTTTCACCCAAGGTGTCCCTTCAGCACAGGGCACTCCTCATGGCTGCCCCAGCCGGCACTCTGCCCTTGGTGGCCGCACTGCAGTAGCCTTTGGACCTGTCAGGTTTCCTGTCTGTGGGGCTGGGTATGGGCACGAGCCCAGGTCTGCCTGCAATACCAGCCGCAGGGCTCGGCACTTTCAGCAATACTGGCTCCTCATCCTTTGGAGAAGCAGCACCAGGAGCATGTTTGACAAACCAAGGCTGCTCCAGCCCTCCCAGGGTGCTATAGAGAAGGGGCCACCGCAGACGCAGGGTGCTGCTCCGAGATGGGGAACTTCAGGGCACCAACCACAGCAACACACCATGACTGTAGGCTCATCTCAAGCTCGGCCCCATGCAGAGCAGACCCCACTGTTGTGACCCAGGACCCAGACTTGGCAACTGGGAGCAGCTGAGTTTTTATGGCCCTGGTGTGGCAGTGGGTATCGGCTGTACCTGGCACGCCCTGCAGCTGTTCCAAGTTTCACCACGGTTTTCCTGCTCCCAGTTTCGGTTTCTATGGCCTCTCCTGCCCGGCTGTGCTCCTGCTCCATCCCTGCACCTCTCACCCATTGGCATTGCACTGTGATGGGCACCTGGCCGAGCCTGGGCACAGTGTTAGATTTGATAACAACGTCCTTCTCTCCCAGGAGAAGCAAGGGGCCAGGGCTGGGACGGTGGGCAGCCACCCCTGGTGCCACACAGCCATAAGGACATGGGCTGGGTGTCCTCACTGGGGACAGGCAGTGACCAAGTGGATCCCAGCACAGAGCCGGAGCATCGATCTCCTGTTGCAGATCATCTGCCACCATTTCCAACACATTTGGGCTGCCCACTTCCATCCCCATCCCAGCAAAGCGCTGGAGCTGGGAGCCCTCAAAGTCCCCAGTGAGCACCACAGCCTCACCGTCCAGGTCCTGTGCCCCATGCTGGGTACTGTGTGCTGTCCCCAGTGCCCCGAGGTGCTCATGAAGGACGTTCCCAGGGCTGGCCACACACTGGATGTGCACTGGCACAGTTCCAAGGCCAGAAGGCAAATAGGCAAAACACTGCTGTCACCCACACCAGCCCCAAGGTGCTTCCAAGCAGCCCTGGGGCATCCCAACCCATCCCAACACCCCATGTCCTGCTGGCGCCCGCCTCTCCTTCCTGCTTGGTGCAGCCGGTCAGACAGGAGCAGCGTGGGGCGATGGCCCCAATGCCCGGGGCCCTGTGATAGCATGGGGTGGCCTCAATACTGTAAAGGCATCTCGTTGCTGAGCCACCCCACTGTCACCTCCCCAGGTGGCCCGGGAGGGGAGCACAGCTGTGGTAGAGCCAGGGGTGAGGAGCAGGGGGTGGGAGGCTGGGGCTGTCCCTCCTAATTTGGGATGTTTCATGCTGGTGTTCCCAGACATGGGGTCTGCAGCTTGGAACCCACAGGTCACCCCATCACGGAGGTCAGCAGATAAAGACAACGGAGCACAGCGGGTGCAGCACTGTCATTTAATGTGGGATGGCTGCAGCACAAGGTCAGGTGCTGCCACACCGGGGGTACCACGAGCCCCCAGCTGCTCCTGCCCCACGGATGGAAGAAGTGCAGTGCAGAGCCCGGTGCCGCCTCCCGGACCGGTTCTCCCAGCCCTGCCGCTGCCTTCCCACTCCCAGAATAATGATACCCGCACCCCGGCGAGCTGCCGAGAAAAATCGCAAGTGCGTACAGCTAGGTGAGATCCCCGAAAGTAGGTCAAAGTAAGAACTGGGGGCACGGAGGGGGAAGAGCACCAAACGCTCCTCGAGACCGCGCTGCGTGTCACCGAGCCACCGCGCCCTCTGGCCACACGGGACAGATTCGACGGACATCACCCGGGGATTCTCCCCGTCCTCCGCAGTGGTGTTTGGACAAGTCGGAGCCGCACGGAGCCGCGTGTCACCGGTGGGGCGGCACCCGGCGCATTGAGCGTCCCGGCACGGCACAGAACAGCACACCCCAGCCCCCACTGAGGAGATACCGCGGGTGCCCCCGAGCTGTCGGGCGGGCAGCCAGGACGGCAGAGCGCCGTTCCCATCCCAGCAGGATTAAAGAACCAGCTCCAATCCCGGTGAACAAAGGCGGCTCTGTCTGCCCCCCTCGCTCCATCCCCTCTGCAGCGCCCCGGCCCCAGACCCGCTCCCCGCGGGGCATCCCCGTCTGGCAGGGTGCGGCGGCCCTACACGTAGTTGCTGGCCGGCAGCGAGCGAGCCGCGCTGTACTTGGCGGAGTAGGGCTTCTCACCGCGCGGCGGGCAGGTGCAGCACAGCATGGCCCCCCCCAGCAACAGCAGCGCGGAGGCCGCCCAGCCCACGTAAAGCGACGAGCCCAGCTCCCTCTTCTGGGAGTCGGCCACCAGCGGGTCGTAGAAGTCCCGGACGATGGCGTTGGCCGACCAGCAGATGGGGATGAGGATGAGGACGCTGGAGACGATGAAGGTGACGCCGGAGAGGATCATCACCTTGGCTTTGGCCGTCTCGTCTTCCACGCAGGTGGTGCACTTGCCGCCGGCGATGGCGAGCAGTGTGCCCAGCACAGCCAGCACGATGGCCACCACCAGCAGCGCGCGGGCGGCCTGCAGGTCCTGCGGCAGGGCCAGCATGGAGTCGTACACCCGGCACTGCATCTGCCCCGTGCTCTGCACCACGCAGTTCATCCACAGCCCTTCCCAGATGATCTGAGCCACCACGATGTTGTTGCCCACGAAGGCGGTCTCGCGCCACATGGGCAGCGCGCAGCAGAGGACGGACGCCAGCCAGCCGATGACAGACAGGGCGATGCCCAGCACCTGCAGCCCCATGGAGGCCATCGCTCTCCGCCACGCAGTGCCGCCCGCCGGGACCATGCCGGGCGTTATATGCCCTCGCCGAGGGAGGAGCTCCGCCGCCACCCGCCATCCCGCCGGCACCGGACGGAGGGGTAGAACCAGTTTCCCGGGATTCCTCCTCTCGCATTTCTCCCCACGGCCATGACACCCAATCGCTGCTCCCACGGATGGCGCAGGGGGCCGGGATGAGGCCACCCAGGAGCAGGAGCACGGCCGCACGCTGCCCAGGGGCAGGAGATGCCCGGGTTGACCCAGCTCGGGGTGCTGAAGGGCAACGGTGGCATCTGGGATGAGGATTTCTACAGCATCGCTCCCAGCACCTCCTTCTCCATGGCCTGCATGGATGCCTCTGTGCTTCTGTGCCTTTTTCCTCCCCCTAGCTCCTGCCCTTGTCTCCATGGGCCCGTGCCAGTCCCGTGCTGGGCTCCATGCCGGCAGGGCACAAGCACCTCTTGTTTGTTCCTTGGCATCGTGTGAGCGCTTCCCATCCCTCCATTTGGCCTCAGGCAGGAGGCACCTCCCCACCGAGCCCCACAAACCAGTCAGAGCTGCCACAGAACAGAGATGGCAGTGCTCGGAGTGGGCAGGGGCAGCCCCCAGCCCAGCAGCCCCTTGTACATGCACACCACCCTCACTAAGCCCCCAGGCATGTGCGTGGAGCAGCACAAAGCCAGACAGAGCACAAGGACAGACACTGCACCTCTCCCCCACCTGCTTAATCCCCAGGGATGACAGCAGGGCCCGAGGTTATCTCAGTTTCCCAAACACGCAGGCGTGGATAGATAAGGTATCTGCGGGGTCAGAGTGGCCAGCCCCCACCAGGCACTGCATCCTCAGACTTGCTGGCAAAGCATGACGGCGGCTTGCCGATACAATTAATTGCTAATTGATTGCTAATTGTTTAACACGATGGGCTCTGGAGCTGCCTCTGAGCACACCAGGTGTCTCTGGGCACAGAGGAGGCTCCTGCTGCAACACACAGCCCACGTGCCCAGGGGTGGCTGCGTCTCCATGGTCCACACCGTGGTCCATGCCACAAGGATGCCATGGGCACCATAGCTGGGGACACCAGCATCCAGCCAGGCCAGGCAACGGGGACACTTGGGTCTTGCTGCAGCCCTCCTTGTTGGCTGTCTGGGGCAGCCACCATCTACCAAGGTACACCGGGGCACTCCCTCAATCCATCCAACCATCCACACCTCTGGAGCACCCACATTGCTGGCATACCAGCGTGCCCACCGTGGAGCCGAAGTGCATTCAGGGCTCCCTGTAATCAGTGGGGCGGCAGCAGGGACCCACCCACCCCACAGCATCCCCTGCCTGGGGCAGCTCCACGGACAGGCAGCGCCAGGGCCGGACCCTACCTCAGGCTGGATGTGGCTTGGGCTTGCAGACGGCTGCGCCAACCACACCATCATTTGGGGTTGCAGTGGGTGTGTGCACACGTGTGTACAGTTCCATAGGAAAAGCCCAGCCCTGCGTAGGCTGTATCCCTGCAGGGCTCAGGGCCGTGCCTGGGTCTGGGGACAAATGGCAAGGTGGGAGCAAGACACGGCTATGCGCTGCGTGGCAATGCCAGAGCTATAGGCACCAGCATGGCCGTTTGACAGCTGATGACCATAATTAAAACCAGAATGTGACACGTCCTCAAGTGGTGCCTGACAACAAGAAGCAGCTCTCGTGCCCTTCCCATGACCCCCAGGCACCCCAAGTCCCAGCACTGCCACGGGTGCAGGGCTCAGCGAGGAACAGCACAGTGACAGCAGCATCGCACGGAGCTGAAAGATTCCACTCACCTGCAGACAGCAGGAGCCCCTCCTCACCAAAACAGGGGGCTCACCCCACCCCGAGGCTCTCATCACAGTGGGATGGGGCCGTGCCACAGCCCCACAGCAAGGGACACAGAGCCAGAGACAAGGGCAGCCCCTGCTCACCACGATCCTCAGCACCACAGGGTCACAGAAAGAGCTGTGTCACACCTGACCTTGTGCCGTGCCGAGGACACCTGTGGGGACAGGGCTGGCAGATGTCCCCGTGTCAGACACGGACAGCATTTCCCCCTCTCCCTCAACCCCGCATTCTCTCTGAGCAAACAACCACGCTGCGTACCTCGAGGTCCCAATGGGGCGAGCAGAGGGAGCCGGGTTTGGAGCAGGGGCCGTGCTGGAGCCGGCGCAGCACTGAGCAGCCTCTCCCCGCGGCGCACACGGGGATTAGTTACCCACGCTCCTCAGAGACTCAATGTTCCCGAAAAGTTTGCGCCTGACATAAACCCCCCTGACCGGCTGAAATGTGCACACTAAGGTTGTTTTTCTCTACCTGAAAGCAAAGGTTTCCAGACTCAGCCAAGAGCCCGTGGAAAGCGCTGTGCAAAGGAACCGCTGCCAGGAGTTCACCAAGAAAACAAACCCCCTATCCACTTACTGAGCAAAAAGCAGCCCCAAATGGGCAAAAGTGCTGCTAAGCCAAAGGGACGTGCGAGCTGCAGCCACGTCCCAGGAAGGTGACACTCGGACGCGTTGCAGGCGAAGTTCGGGGGTCGGCACCGCAGCAAAAGCCGCGCCGCTCCGAGCGCTTCGGGGTGGGGAAGCCCCGAGCACGCCGCAATGTGGGGCGCACCGCCATCCCCCCGCGAGGCCCCGCAGCGCAGTCCCCGCCCCGCCGCCAGACAGAGCTGCCATTGATGCCGGAGCCGCCTTACCTGCTCCTCGCCGCCGCCAAAGGGGCTTCAACAATGGACGTCTGTGTGCCCTGGCCGG
This sequence comes from Lagopus leucura, assembly GCF_019238085.1. Classification (NCBI taxonomy): domain Eukaryota; kingdom Metazoa; phylum Chordata; class Aves; order Galliformes; family Phasianidae; genus Lagopus; species Lagopus leucura. The sequence continues at coordinate 637,099 of NW_024962276.1, read as the reverse complement.
GGCAGATCGACAGCCCCGCGCCTGAAATATAAGCAGGGAGCAGCGCTCGTCCCGCTGCCCTGGGGGGGATAGGCGCCGGCCCCGCCGCGACCGCAACCATGGGGGCACACCCCATGCCCCGCGCCCGCCGCACCGCGCACGTGAGCGGGACGCGGCCCCGCGGTGCCCGGGGCGGTTTCTGCTGGTGCTGCTGTGCCGTCACCCGCCCCGGGGCAGCCGGCCCTCCGAACAGCACGTGTGGATGGGGACCGGGATGGAGACGGGATGAGGATGGGAATAGGGATGGGATGGGGATGGGGTCACCCACAGTGGTTGTCGCCATGCAGGTGCTCATGGAGAAGAGCCACCAGCACGGCAAAGCTCACACACCCCTTGGGTCTGACCTTCACGTCATGACCTGTCCCCACGTCATCGTGTGGCCCCTCTGGTCCCCATCGCTGGGAGTGATGCTCCCCATCCCTTCCGAGCTGCAATGGAACAGCTTCACCAAGGGGCACTGGGGACCCCCACAGGCCTGCCGCCCCCATGGCTGTTTTGGGTAAACACCATCAGGCTGCGTTCCTCACCACAGGAATGCATCCCGAAGCGTGCAGCAGCCGGCACCCCGAAACCCCGGTGATTTGCCCCTTCCTCTGCTGTGAGTCAGGCAGCTGCTGCTGCCCCAGGCCGGCGGCACAGTGCAAACAGCCTGTACTTTGGGCAATTTGGGATGATGGGGTGAGGAGGCGGCGCAGCGCGTGGGGGCTGATTGCAAGGCAGCCGTCACCTCGCTCCCGTGCCCCTGCCCCACAGCACTACTTGGGACATCCCCTGCCCCAGGTCCTTCTCCTGCCCCTCTGTGTGTGTGCGCACCTGTCTGTGTGTGCTTTCGTTCCTCTTCTGTCTGTGCTGCCATATGTGTGAACCTGTGTCTGCTTTCAGGTGTACCAGTGAGTGCGTCTGCTTGTGCACATTCCCCCACGGCTACCCTCCTATGTGTGTGCCAAGTGTGCATGCAGCCATGTGTCTGTGCATCTGCTGCGCCTGTCCGTCTGTCTGTGTGTGCCTCCCCGTGTGTATGTGCACCTGTGCCTTTCTCTTTGTCTGTGTCTCTGTGCACTCCTGTGTGCCTGTGAGCACCTGCGCGCGATGGTCTGCGCATGTGTGCACCTGTGCACCTGTGCCTTTCCCTGTCTGTCTGTCTGCACAGCTGTGTCTGTGCATCCCAGCCAGCAGGGGGGGTGTATTTGGGTGCGTGTGCAGTGTCTGCTGTGCACCCAGTGCCTGTGCACCCCGAAGTTTGCTCTGCCTCAGCTCCATCCTCGGGATGGTTGGGCTCACCCCCCAGCAGCACCTCACTTGCTGTGAGACCCTGGGGTTCTGCTTGCACAGGGACCCCACGGGACACCCATGTGCCCACCAACCCCATGGGGTGCCATGGGATGGCGGGATGCCATAGAGAGCTGGGGCCAGGCGTGGGGTGCTGCAGTGCAATGCGGTGCTGGGTGCACCCAGACCAAGAGTTGGACGTGCTGTGGGGCAGCAGGAGCTGATCCAGCAGAGTGGGGGTGTCGGGGTGCTGCAAGGCATGGTTGAGTGGGGCCTCCCTCCACTGGGGGGCTGAGCAGGGGGGTCTCCAGCCGTGCTCTAGTGTAGTTAATGAGTTGTAGGGGAGCCCTCAGCAGTGGCCGGGAACAGGCCGGAGCATGCCTGCAGGCACCCATCCACCAAGAGCAGGGGGCAAATGCATTCCTGGGGTGGGGGCTGAAATACCTGCAGCACTCTGGCCGTGCAGAGCTGGGGGGGATGGCTGCACACAGCAGCAACCTGCTCATTCAGGGGGCTCGTTGGGGGGACGCTGCCCCCCGGGATGGGATCACTCGCAGGGTTGGCTCACACATCCCTTGTTTTTCCTTCTCCAGCTGCCACTGAGCCAGGCGGACAGGGTGACACTGCGGGAGCATTACGTGCTCTGTCTGCTTCCTTCAAGGACAAAATATTTGAGCACGATGAGTAAAAGACATTTATCACCTGGTCGGGGATTCCCGTAGACACACCCAGCACTGCACGTCCCACAGGAGGGAACAAGGGAGGAGGGGGGGGGCAGGAAGAATGGGACAGGAGGAGAAGGGAGGGGACAGGAGGGGACCGGTGGGTGTGGGTGCGCTGGGGGCTGTGTGGGGCAGGGGGCTGCGCAGGGCCAGCAGCACAGAGCACGTTGTGGCGAGGTGAAGGGGCTGCACTTTGCACGGCGATGCAAAGGTGCCCGAGTGCTCCCTGCTCTCGCTGAGCCACGGTGAGATAAGGAGCAATCTGCGTGCAGATAAAAATACCGACAAGGCCGTAATCTTAAATAAACTGCCTTTCTTTTGGACACCATGTTAAACGTGAGATCTGATAAAGCACTCCAGAAATACAACAGGCTGTGACCTACAGCATCCCTGCTGGAGAGGCCACGCTGCGAGGCTTTGGGCTCCCACCCAGCTGTGCCGTTCTGCGCTGTGCCATGTTGCTCTGGTGGGGGGTTCAGCCCCCGTCCCTGGCCACCTCCAGCACTACCAGTGTGAAGCCGAGGGGTTCTCAGCTCTCGCTGCTGCCTTTGGGGAAGGCTGGAGGGGGTCAGCGGTGGCCGTGGGCCGTGGTGCAGGTGGGCAGCAGGGCACACAGCAAGCCAAGAGCTGGGCAGCCCTCCATCTCATCGGGTTGTGACGATGGCACCCATCCTACCCCACGCCCCGAAACCCGGCCTGTGCTGCAGTGGCCATCTCAGGTGGCTCTCCCCCTCCCTCCACTACGCCATCTCCGCAAACAAAGGGGAGGGTGTGGGACACCGCGACGGAGCCAGTGGAGAGGAGCGTCCGGTGGAGAAACCCCACCCCGGGCGGGCGCTGAGCGAGTGCAGCCCGGCCCCGGCCCCGCCAGCCCTTATAAGCACAGGTGCACCCAGGTGTAAGCCGATCCCCACGGCTGCAGCAGCGAGCGGAGCACAGGGTGGTTTCGGTCAGCGGGTTCCTCTCTGCCATCGCCTGGGAGCCGGACACCATGTCTATGGGGCTGGAGATCGGGGGGTTGACCCTGTCGGTGCTGGGCTGGCTGTGCAGCATCATCTGCTGTGCGCTGCCCATGTGGAAGGTGACGGCCTTCATCGGCAACAACATCGTGACGGCGCAGATCATCTGGGAAGGGCTGTGGATGAACTGCGTGGTGCAGAGCACGGGGCAGATGCAGTGCAAGGTGTACGACTCCATGCTGGCCCTGCCGCAGGACCTGCAGGCCGCCCGCGCGCTGCTGGTGGTGGCCATCGTGCTGGCCGTGCTGGGCCTGATGGTGGCCATCGTGGGTGCCCAGTGCACGCGCTGCGTGGAGGACGAGACCACCAAGGCCAAGATCACCATCGTCTCTGGCGTCATCTTCCTGCTCTCCGGCATCATAACCCTCATCCCCGTCTCCTGGTCGGCCAACGCCATCATCCGGGATTTCTACAACCCGCTGGTGCTCGACGCTCAGAAGCGGGAGCTGGGCTCGTCGCTTTACGTGGGCTGGGCGGCCTCCGCGCTGCAGCTCTTCGGGGGGGCCCTGCTCTGCTGCTCCTGCCCCCCAAAAGACGAGAGGTACACGACCAGCAAGGTGGCTTACTCCGCCCCGCGCTCCGCCGTTACCAGCTACGACAAGAGGAACTATGTGTGAGCCCCTGCATCCCCCCAGCCCAGCCCTACGGGGGGCTCGGCAGCTCCTGCACCCTCTTCCAGCCCCACCGCCGGAACCGGCACCGTCGGGGACCCTCCACCCCGCAGGCCGGGGAGAGAGCTCCCCCCCCAAGGGTGCCCGGCCCCGGTGGGAGCAGGCAGGGGAATGATGGGGGGGGCGATGGGATCGGTGCCGGGGTCAGGGCCGGGCAGTGTGAGCGGGAGCCGGGCGGGCGGCTGTGTCAATACCGACGGTTTCATGTAAACAGAGCCGGTTTCGGGTTGCCAGGAGAGCTGTGCGCAGCAGCGCAAGGAGGAAGCTCCGTGTCCCCCCGCCCTGCTCTGCCGGCCCCCCCCCGCCGCCGGCCGGGCACCTTCTCTCCCTGTTACGCGTGGTCTGTACAAGTTACATTTGTCAATAAACGAGTCCTGTTTTGGTATCCATGTGTCCTTGGGCCTCTAGACAGGATAGGGGGGAACGGAAGGGTGAGAGCCATCTGGGGAGGGAATGGCTTCGGCCCCACAGGAAGGCAGTGTGGGGCAGATTAGCATCGTGCGCAAGGACAACGCCGGCCTTGGAACCTCGATGGGAACGTGCTGCAGTGGAGAGGACCCCTCTGTCACCCCCAAACGGGGCCATGAGCACAGAGCTGTCCCCACGCAAGGAGCAGAGCCGCACCGGGGCTGACCCCAATGACACCGGATTGGGGATGGGCATCTCCACACCTTTCCCACCAGGCTCTGGCCCCTCTCGGCTCCTTCCCCGTCTGCCCCTCTCCCAGCCCCACGCGGGGGGGCTGCGGGCCGCAGGATCCCAACCGCTGCCCAGCTGACGTCCCACCATCGGCACTCCCTGCCGCTCGGTACAAAGTCTGGCACTCTGGCGGCGAAGACCGGCTCTTTCCCCCCTGTAAAAGCAGGGGCGAGGCCGCATTGCACAACGCCCGCACCGCCCGTTCCCGGTCCGGCAGCACGGTGCAGCTCCGCCCGGCTTTGGACGGCCCCCGCCTTCCCCGCCAGGCTCCAGCGAGCACGGACAAAGCCGCAGGTGCATCGCCGCCTCCCCCTCTCCCCTTCCCTGGCCCCCGAGGCCGTCTCGCAGCCGCTGTCAGAAAATCGCAGCCGAGAGGCAGGGCTGAGCAGCTGCTTCGGCCGCTCCCCGCTCGACGGCCCCTCAGGCGGCTCACGCTGGCGGTCCGCCGGGGGAGGGGGCGGCTCAGGTTCCCCCCGGCCCTGCACACATGGCCGCCCCGATAAGGATCAGCCAGAGCGGAGCAGCCCTACTGGGGCCGGCCTGGGGCTCCCAGGGACGCGGGCCCTGCCCTGGCCCTGGGCCACACGCAGGCGGGTGGTGACCTTGCTGCCAGCGGAGCACAAGGAGACCATTGAGGGCTGCCCTCCCCCCGCTCCTTTCGGTGGCGGAGGTGGCGGCACACGGAGCGCAGTGCCCGCAGCACCGCGTGCCGGCCGGGGGCTGTGGGATGAGGACGTTGGGGTTCCTCAGAAGGAACCGGGGGGCGCTGTCCCTGTGCCTGGCGGTGCTCTGGGTGCCCCGCAGTCGCTACCCGCTCCCCGTGCCCGGTGCCGGGGTATGGGCGCACAGCCACGGCGCTGCAGCCTTCACGTGGCATCAGAGCCGGTCCGGGATTTGGGGTGAGCTCAAGCGCAGTGCGGTACTGTGCGGGGACGGGCGGTGGCAGCACGGCACACTGAGGCCCGCGCGCCGTTCCGTCCCAGGTCTCCCGGCTTGCAGCCCGTGTCGCTGAGTCACGGTGCCGCCTGCAGTCCGCCCAAGATCCTCCCGCCGCCAGGAGGCGCACGCGGCTACCAGCGGGGCGTGGTCGCTTCCCATTTACGTCACGGCCGCGCGCCGCTCGCCCGCCCGCCGCCATCATGCTCCGTCGTCTGCCCCTGGGCTCGCCCCGCGGCCCCCGCCCGCCTCTCGCAACCCGTTCCGCCGTAACGTAAGGGCCCGTCCGCGCTAGGGGCGGGGGCTGGAGGGGTGGTGGTCCCGCGAGGAGGGGCTGTGCTTTACCCGCCCCCCAACTTCGGTTCTAACCCCGCCCCCTTCCGTGGGCCCCCCGCCTCAGGGCCTGGGCTCTTCTCCGCCGCGTCGCGTAGCCCCGCCCCCAGCCCGCTCCTGCTGATCCGTGGCCCCGCCCCCTCGGCGTGGCCCCGCCCCTCGCTGCTCCCAGCCCCGCCCTCTCCCCGCAGGGCTGTGCCGTTGGCCCACGCCGAGGTTGGAGTCCGAGGCACGCGTCCGCCCCTGGTGCTGCTCCACGGCATCTTCGGCAACCACGGCAACTTCCATACGGTGGCCAAGGCACTGGTGCGGCATGTTGGCGGCCAGGTGAGGCCACGGGGGGCAGCCGCAGAGCCCCAGCTTCACAGGCAGTCCCACAGGTCTGGGGGCCACGAGCAGTGCCCGGCCCCAGCTGATGCAGTACCCCCTGGCTGGGCAGGTGCTCACAGTGGACGCACGAAACCATGGCAGCAGCCCCCACAGCCCGCTGATGACGTACGAGGCGATGAGTTTGGACGTGCAGCACCTCCTGACCCAGCTGGGCATCCACAAGTGCATCCTCGTGGGACACAGCATGGGTGGCAAGACGGCCATGGTGCTGGCCTTGCAGCGGGTGGGTGTTTGGGGGTCCTGGTGGTGGGACGGGGCTTGGTGAGTGTTGGAGGTGGTGCTGAGAAGGGCAGTGCTGATGCGGCCATGAGCCCACGGTGAGCGGCTATCCCCAGCACTGCCCTGCTCAGAGCTGTGAGCTGGGCTGCAGGGCTCTGCTCTCAGCCCACCACGCTGGCACCAGTTGCACAGGAGCTCAGACGTCTCATGTACGGAGGTGCAGGGAAGTAAGACTTCAGGGAAAGGTTTGTGGAGCTATCTGCTGGGGCAGCAGGGAGCTAAAAGCCTTCAGAGAGCCTTGCTGGGAGCAGAGCACTGTGCCTGGCCTCACTGTTCAGAGCAAGGCTGGGAGATCTCAGCTCTCATTCGGTCTGCTCTGTCTGTGTCCCCAGCCAGACTTGGTGGAGCGCCTTATCTCCGTAGACATCAGTCCTACCTCAACCACGCTTATCTCCGAGTTCCCTGCTTACATCTCTGCCATGAAGTCAGTGAACATCCCGGCCGGTCTATCCCGCTCTGCTGCCCGCCAGCTGGCTGACAGTCAGCTGAGTTCCGTGGTCCAGGTGGGAAATCCCTATCCTAGAAGGGGCTTCTGCCCCTAGCCTGTTCCTGGGACCCTGATTCCTGCCAGCTCAATGCTGATCTGGGCAGCTGGGTCACAAAGGCTGCAGGAGAACTGGGGAACATGGCATGCATGAGCTGTGAGATGGGTAGGACATCCCAAGGGTTCATTGCTCTCACTGAAGTGTGTGTGATCCACTGGCACATTCCCCTTTTGTGGCAGGACCCTCAGCTGAGACAGTTTCTTCTCACCAACCTGGTGGAGGTGGAGGGCCGCTACATCTGGAGAGTGAACCTGGATGCTATTTCCCATCACTTTGCAGATATCATGAGCTTCCCAGTCTTCCACAAGCCATATCCTGGCCCTGCATTGTTTTTAGGAGGATCCAAATCGCCCTATATCAGGTGAGACTGAAGACAAGCTGTTCAAAGTCTGTGATCTGACTCCTTGCACTGTTCTGCAGAGGTTCAGGCTGGGAGGGAAGGCCTTGGAGTGAGCTCTGTGCCTCCAGCAGGCAGTGACACCGATGTGCTGGAGAGTGAGGTGGAGCCTGAGGGCAGCCTCAGGCTTTCCTAGCAGTGACAAAGAGGATGCGGTCAGACCTGAGACTCTGCTTGCAGCAGGTGGAGGAAAGCATCTGGGTGGACCTCTGACCACACGTCTGATGCTGTCTTCCCTTGTCCTGCAGCTCCAAAGACTACCCAGAGATCCAGCGCCTCTTCCCCAAAGCAGATGTCCAGTTCATCGAAGGCGCAGGCCACATAGTCCATCAGGACAAGTTTGAAGAGTTCATCGCTGCTGTCCTCAGTTTCTTGCCATCGCCATAGTCCTGGCCACCGGTGTTCCTGCAAGCACCACGTGGGACCCAAGGAGCTCTGGGCAGAGCAAGGAAAGGATCAGCCCAGAGCAGCCGCCACCTTTGTGGTCTGAGGACATTTCCCATCCTGCTCGCAGAGGCCCAGCCCTCCTGCCACCTCCCAGAGACACAGGGTGGCACTGGCCAAGGACGTGGCCTGCATGCACCCAAGTGCTTTGGACACAAGGAGGGGACAGGAGAGCCCTCTTTTTTTCCTACCACCTTTTCACCTGGTGGTGGAGCCGACAGTGGTTTGCAGCACATGCAATAAACCTGCATCTGTGCCAAGGCAGAGAATGGTTTGGATGTGGCTGTGGACAAGGGGAGCACTGGTAGGCTTACTGGAGGGGATGGTGGTGGGAGGTGTCAGCTGAGCTGTTAGATGCAGATTTAAGGATCTTTCATGGCTTCCAGAGGAAATCACTTCCCTCCACCACCTCCAAGGCAGCAGGAGGAAGCTGCCTCCTGAGAAAGGCCACGCCATGGGCTGCAGAAGGGAGCTGTGAGGAAGGAGCCATGAGAGCACAGACACCCACCCTGCTCTGCTTTGGGCTTGGGACCTGCATATGGAAGGGCTTTGCATTCACTTTCTCTCCAGGTTTGACCCAAGGAGATGGGAACCTGGAGAGCACATGGACAGAGACTGGAGATAGGCAGGGACACCAGGGCATGAGGCAGCACTGCTGCAAGGACAAAGTGTAGCTCTCACACAGCTCTGGGTGAGGAGGGATGGAAGAGGCAGAAAACAGTGCAGGCTGTCCCACCAGCACAGGGAGCAGATGCACACCAAACAGAAGTGGATTTTCTAGGGATTCTCCTAAGCCCAGCCACCCCCCACACTGGCTGCCCCCTCCTCCCTCAGTTCTGGTTCATGACCTCCTGTCTGTTCACAGCTGTACCCAAGCAGCTGCTGCTGGCCACCAACCATCACCACAGGCTGGAGGCAGAGGAGAGGTGCTGTTATGTGTTCTAATCCTTTTATTAGTCAACAAGTTGAGTCAGAAACAGGGCAGAAGTGGCTCTCAGAGTGACAGATGGTATCTGCCACCAATGGGAAGATGCTTGCTTCACAGCCTTTGCTGGGGTGGTAAAGAGAGATGTGGTCCAGGTGTGCGTGTAGTGTTCTATTGCTGAGTGTCTTTGCTGCTCCCCGGCAAGAATTTCGTCAGTTTGAGGTTGTTCAGATGCCTCAAAAGGGAGGAAGAAGAGAAGACTGAAGACTGTTTTGTTCTGGCTCTGTAGCTGCCTAGCAGAGGGAGCAAAAGAAGCCAGTTTAGAGATTCGCTGTTTCTGCAGAGCTGGTTTTGGCCTCTATTTTTTTCATTTCCTTTTCTGAAGTACATCTCTGCAGCACCACTGCATTCCCTGAGCTTGAGCTTTCTGCTTTGTTACTCCCACATTCAAACACTTTCTCTGTCCATGCCTTTTTTTTTTTTTTTTAACCCATGGAGAACATTAGAACAAAAAAAGCTCCTGAGACACAGGCTGCTGCAATGACTTCCTCAAGCACCCATCTTCTAGAGCCAGCAGGAGATGGGGAGTCAGGCCCCTGTATGCAGCACATAAGTCCTTGGGACATAAAGCCCGAGCTGTGTGCTCTGGAGCCAAGGTGTGATGGGGAATTGCTCCTGCCCACTGACAAAGTACCAGGTGTGGAGCACAAAGAAGAGGCTGTCGCAGAGGGGTGAAGTGGAAAAACTCACCTTGGGCAGGAGATCAGAGGCCTGGGAAGAGATAGAACTTCTTGAGCATTGTAGTCCTCTCTTGTGTTGGCAACTGCCGAGGAAAGTTTTTAAAGGAACGTTGGACCTGGAGTGAGACAGAGAGAAAGAGAGCACAGGAAAATGAAAGCAATTCTCCTTCCAGCGTGGCTGCAGTGCAGGGCATCAGGAGGCATCCCCAGGAAGGTGAGTTGGTGCAAAAGAAGCCATGGGCTGCACCAACCCAGCAGGCTGTGTCATGGTTTTATGATTTTTGGTCATCAGTATTCCACACCATAACATCATGTAATGCATTGGGGGTGGGGTTTGATATCTGCCGAATGTTCGTCTGTCGGAGAAGAACTACATTTCCCCAGGAGGCTTTGCGGTCAGCAAGGGGATATAACTCCAAGCAAGGTCACCTGATCCTTCTTCTTCGCCTGCTCTTCGCTGTCTGCGCTTCGCTATCTGCGCTTCGCCGCCTGCGCTTCGCCATCTGCACTTCGCCGTCTGCACTTCAGTCTCTCAACTGGACTGCACTTCTCACCCCAGCATTGTGGTGAGGTCTATACAATTCAAACAGACTCTCTCTCTCTCTCTCTCTCTCTCATTGTATTTTACTGATACTATATTTAGTAAAATCATTTGTTCCACCTCAGATCAGTGCTGTTGTTTTCAAGTATTTTGGGGTCCCCTGCTTCCCCTTTCCCAGAGGCGCGGATCCGCAGATCCCTCCGCCCTGCTGGTCATGGAACTGGGCCGGACCAGCCCATAAACCGTTGACAGGCTGTCACAAGCCCGCCCCACGGCAGGACACCGATCCCCACAGAGAACCAAACCCGAGCACCTGGACCCTTTTAGGACACAGCCTGCTCCCCAAGTTTGCAGAATAAAGCCTGTTCTGGCCAGAGCCGTGAGTAGGCCCCTGTTCCTGCAGCAGCATCTCTGCCTGTTGGCATGGCTGTATTTGCATTTAACTGCAAAGCCTCACCTTTCTGAATATCTCCTGCAAGTCACTGTTAAAGGCATGGCTTCGAAACTGCTCCACCAGTCTCTGGATAAAAAGAGAACCTTTTTTGGGGCATCTCCAGGAGACAGTATCTGAGGAGACAGAAGATGCTAAGTGTCATTCCACTGGTGTTCACCATGGCAGCAGCAATCAACACAGCGTGCTAGAGCAGGAGACTGGGACACCTTCTGTGATCTTTGTAGATGGCCCACCTGGCCAACAGGACGAAGAATGGGAAAAGGACAGAGCTTTCCTGGAATGCTGGGTGTGATATTTTCTCTGGTCTCCTTGCTCCCAGCCACGCTCCCAGTGCATGCATGTCTGCACAGCCTGGACCCATCTGTGACCTAGCCAAACTTTCCACAGGAGAAGACAACTTTCCCAGCTAGCCACTACAGTGAGATAAATGGGCTGGAGAAGATGCACAGGCTGGAGCGAAGGCACAGAACTCTAGCCATGGTAGCACTCACCCAGAAAGGGATCTGGGCTTGGAGTGGCTGTGTATTCTGACACTGGGAGGATGCTGCACTCTGCAGAGGCTGCTGGAGCAATGCCTGAGCAATGTATGCCAGGCCACCAAATGGAGGGACCTTGTCAACCCACCCTGAGAAGGAGGTGTGGGAGAGACTGATGGGGTGGGGAATGGGAGTCCTGCCCCCCTTGCCTTCCTTCAGACAGGAGAACTCTCTCTGTGGAATTGCTTACCAGGTGTGGAGGAATATAAAGTGGCAAAATCACTTTCCAGGTGAGTTTCTCTGATTTTACGACTTTGCAGCTGTACAGACCTAAAGCCGTCCGAGGTGAAAGTGGGCATCTCAGGGTCGATGGAGTCACATACCATCACAGATCCTATGTTGTCTAGGAAGGCAGGGCGAGCCGTCAGTGATGGGGTGCCCCAAACCCAGCCTGTGCTCCAGGTGAGCCTGACTGGCTTGCTCACCTGGCAGGCACCCTGCAGCAGGGACTCACCTCCACGGCAGCACTGGATAATAACCACTTTGGGTTTGCCCACCAGCGCCTTGCAGTGCTTGTTGTTGAAATTCTCGTAGATGGTGCTGAAGGAGAGGATGTCTGTGGTCCCATTACTCTTGGTCCCGCAGATCCCAGTGCTGACTCCATGTGACATGAACACCAGGAAGGTGCTGTCAGAGGTCCAGTGATCTTTGTGATCTGCAAAATTCTTCATGACTGTGATCATCTCCTGCAAAACACCATGAAAAAGGGGCATCAGCCACCTGCAACCAGCTGTGTGGAGATGCAGCTGCCAGCTGTGAGCAGGAGCCAGTGCCACTGGGGACAGAATTGTTCCTGTGGTTCCTGAGAGCCCTCACAGCCATGTCTGCCCTGAGCCCCCCACCTCCATTGCACACAAAGGTCTCTGCAACTTCCTTTACCTGGGAAGTTACTTCTTCATGGCACTCCACATTGTAGCCCAGCCCTTCTAGCAGCTTTGTCATCTCCTTCACGTCCACTTCAGCCCCGTCCCGCTTGCTCAAGTGCTCAAAATTGGTGTTGCAGATGAGCAAGGCCCTACGGGTTCGTTTTTCCCGTGGCAGGAATATGTCATAGATCTGTGATGAGAGAACAAGGTGATGCACATTTGTGAGTGGGTGCAGGAGGCTTCTCTAGGGAGGCAACTATAGCAGCAAAGGCCTACGTATGCAGCACCCACATCTCCCCGGCCCTGGGGCATCTTCCCAAAGCTCCTGCGCTGCTCACTGACTGCAGAGGACCCTTGGCAGCCTTTGCCCCCTCTGACAGAGAGGCTGCTCCATGCTCCAGCCCTTCTCTCATCTCCTTCACCCACAGCACCTGATCTCCCTCTGCCTCCTTGAAGCGCTGGTACTCGCTCAGGGTCCACTGCAGGTTCTGGCTGCTAACGGGGGGGGCCGGAGGAGCCCGCAGTGCTGGGGGCAGCCGGCGGTGCACCAGGAGGCTCTGCAAGCACAAAGGCCTTGGTTACACTGGAAAGGATAAGAAGGTGGCTGTCACAGTGCATGGGGGCAAGCAGAACCCGTCTCTGCCCCATAGTGGATTCCTACAGGGAGCAGCCACCTGAGAGCCCTGCTGTCACCACGTGGTGAGGGGTACCCACTGCCACAGCACAGTGACAATGGGATTTCCTGACTGCCCCATGGCTTTGGGCTTGGGCCAGCAGGCAGGACCCCCTCCAGCATGCCACAGGAAGCACTGGAAGCACAAGCACGGCCAGGGTGGGTCGTGGCTCTGCCTCTCACCTGCACCAGCACTCAGTCCCAGCTGCTCCGCCAAGTTGCTGTCATGCTTCCTGAGGCTGTCGATGAAGATGGCACTGGCCCTAGGGCCCTTCAGGCGTACGATGTCTATGAGGCTCCGGGCCTTGTCGGTTGTCACTGGGTTGGCCTCCTGCACCTCATCCACTTCTGCCTGGTTCAGCACCCTGTGGGCCAGCAGCTCATCCAGGAGATTGGAGATCACAGCCTTCCTCACGCGGCTCACAAAGTCGGCACGCGCTCTCAGCAGCTCCTGGTCTGTAGGGCAGCCCTGTCAGCACCCAGAGCTGCCCCACGTAGCTCCAGCCCTCCCACCACCCGTTCCTGCTGTTCCCTTTCCCACTTCCTCCCTTGGTGCTCCCCCCTCTCCCACATCAACCCCAGTCTGCTTCCCATGCCACCACCCCCCTCCCCTATTGCCACAGAAAGTGCTGCAGGACACGGATCCCTTGCCCAGGACACGTGGCCCTTGCCATGTGCTGTGGTGTGCGAGGCTCAGCGGGACCAGCAGGATCCAAGCAACCCCCAGCCCACCCCCAGTGCCGCCAACATTGGCTGCACTCACCTGCCATCGACCCTCAGCCCCCAGCCCACCGAACGGCTCAGCAGCCTCTTCTTGTGGGAATAGAAAACGAAAGTAAATTTAAGCATTGCTTCCTGTTTCCGCCTTTGGCCTTTGTCACTGCCTGCCAGAGCCCAGCACAGCACAGTGAGCCCACAGAGCTGCAGCCCTGCACCATCATAGCCCCCATCACCTTTCCCTGGAGGTGCAGCACTACCAGGTGAGAGGAGTGATGCCACGCGGTGCTGCTGCTTACAGCTCCTGCACCAGGGAGCTTCTCAGCCGCAGGCTGACATCTGGACAACATGCTCAGACACATGGTCTCATTTCAGGATTTGGATCCCTGTGGGTCCCTCCCACTTCAGGATCATCCATCATGCTGCAGACCTGCTGTGGGGCTGAGCCTGGCCTGTCCCCTTTGGGTTCCTGGGGGAGCAGCAGCATCATCTGCCCAGGGCTCATCTGATGGGGGAAGGAGAAGCTGTGATGGGGAATTGAGATGCTAAGGGACACTGATCATAGGAAAGACTCCACCAACCCCATGTCCAACCCCAGCCCCCATGCCCACATAGTGCCACATCCCCACAGCTCTGAACGCCTTCAGGACGGTGACCCCCAGCCCCGTGCAGCTGCGCCACTGTAGCACCGTGTGTTGGAAATACCCAAATAATTCATCAGGATGGTATCTGATAAAAGCAGATTTTATTTGCGATTGCAACAGTGGGCATCCCGCAAGCAGGAGAACCCCTAAGGACACAGGGACAGCTTTTTGTGCCCTGTTTTCCCCTTTGCCTGTCCCCCTCCCCTGAGTGCTCCAGGTTCACAATCTTATCACAGTTTACATTTAATTGCTGTGTTATCTGCTGTCAGCCAGCAGCCATCCTGCTGTTCCCAAGCTGTCTCAATGCTCTTCTTGTCCTATCGAGGTGGCGATTTTCTTCAAAGCCTTCATTAAACAAAGAGCGCCGCAGGACAGAGGTGCTGCCAGGCCTTCCGATGTAACTGTTCAGGCGCTTCCTCAGGCATGCCATCATTTGTGCTCTGCTTTCATCAACCTCGGGTGGGATATTCTCCACCGTGTGTGGCAACATACACACATACACACCTATATACCGAGCGTGCATTGCTGGGGAAGGCTCGTCTAGAGGATCAGTGATGCGAACTATCAGAGACCCCCCGGGTAAAGTAGAAAGACTCCCAAATAGAACTACGACACGACCATGAAATAAATCCCTATCCAATTCTAATGCAGAAACAACATTCGATTCCCACACGCTCTTTCGGAGCTGTTTTCCGTTACGTCCGTCGCGCACGAGCCCAGCACAGCCACGTCACAGCCGGAGCGCGGCCACCGAACGAGGGGGGGGGGTGGGGGGCGGGGGGTGGGGGGCGGGGGGGCGGGCTTGGAGCCCAACCCCCGCTCCCCGCGCGGCTGTCTGAGGCGCGGGCCTGCCCGCCCTCCGATTGGCTGCAGCGGGACGCGCTGTGATTTCTCATTGGGCGCCGCTCGCCGGGTCCCGCCCCGCGCCGCTGGCCGCGCCGGGTCACGGGATGCTCTGTGGGCGCGTCCCCGCGGCCGGCGGCGCTGGGCGGGGACGCGTTCTCTCCGCTCATTGGTCGGCGTTGCCGGCGACGGCGGGCGCCGATTGGCGGAGCCGCGCGGGTCGGTGGGGGCAGGGCGGGGAGCCGCACGCGGCAGAGGCGGGAGCGGCGCGCTCGGACTCAGGTGAGGCCCCGCCGACCCCCGCGCCCCTCCCCCGCCCCGCCGCCAGGCCCCGGGCCCGGCCCTGCCCGCCGCGCCGCCCCGCCCCGCCGGCGCCGCCCGGGCCTTCCGCCGCGGGCCCGTCCTGCCGCCTGCTCGGTCCCGCAGTACCGCGTGGGCGCCGCGGCGCGGCCCGAGGAGCGCGGCATTGCACGGGTCGGAATTGGAGATGCCGCGATCTCCGGGGCCGATGGGGGATGGGGGAGGAGAGGGGAGGAGAGTAGGGGAGGGACGGACGGAGGAACGGAGGGCTGCCGGTCCGCCCCGGGGAAGGGAGGCGAGCGGGAGGAAATTGCACGCTGTGCGCCTGGCAGCCCCGTGCGCCCGCAGCGGTCCGTTGGTTCCATCGGTCCGTTCCAGGTCCTGCATGGGCTGGGTGCCCACAGCTCGGGCTGCCCAGAATCCATCTGTGGCCTGGAGCACCTCCAGGGGTGGGCACACAGCTCTGGGCAGCAGCGCAGCGCCTCGCTGCCCTCTGGGTGAAGGATTTCCCCTGAGTTTCCTCTCTTTTAGTTTAAAGCCATTCCCCCTCATCCTGTCATTGTCGGATGTGTAAAAATCCCAGTCCTTGAGGGCTCTCCCTGTTGCCCTCTCTTCTGCAGGCAGAGCCCCCTCAGCCTCCCTGCACAGCAGAGGTGCTCCGTCCTCTGAGCATCCTCCTGGATATCAGGCATGTCCCAGGGAACTCATAATGTGTTTGTAGTCACCAAAGTTCTGCACCTTTCTCTTCCTTGCTGTTCCTCCTTCCAGCTTCACTTCCCCTTGGTTTTCTGTTTCATAGAATCACAGAACTGTAGGGGCTGGAAGGGACTTTTGGAGATCCCTCATCCAGGCCCCCCCCAGTGCAGTTCCCTGCAGCAGGGGCACAGGGAAGCATCCAGGTGGGTTTTAAATACCTGCAGGGAAGGAGATTCTTCCCCACCTCTCTGGGCTCCCTGTTCTGAGGTCTAGAACCCTCACAGCAAAGTTTTCCCTCGCGTTCATGTTTGTTGGAGAGTTTTGGGGCTGGGATGTGTCTCTGATTGTGCCTCCCACATATCACAGCACACAGGAAAACACCGAGGTGTAGGACTGGATCAGAGTCCTTTTTGGACAATAATGAATGGAGAGAAGAGCTGATTAGAGGATTACTTTACTCTTAATAAATTAACATAACAAACCAATTGCTGCCTGTAACCCTGCTGGCTCCTCAGGCCGGTGCCGGTGCCGCTCCACACGGGCCGGGATCACAGCTCCTCACTGCTGTCCCACACCCGGAGGGATAGGATTTCCTGGGCAGGATCAGCTGTGAGCTTATAAATAGCAAAAGCCTGCTCAGCCTGCGTGGCGCGGCGTGGCCGGGCTGCAGCCTCACTGCCCGCGTGCTGCTCCACCAGCCTGGCCTGCAGCTCGGGGTGTGCAGCCAAACCTGCACATGAAGGTGAATTCCTGCACAGGTCAGCCTCTGAGCAAGGCAGCTGTGAGAGCTGCAGCCAGCTGTTTGTCATCGATGCGGAGAGCTTTGGCGGCAGCGATGCGCAGCGCTGCTGTTGTGCACTGAGGTGGTCTCCAGTTATTGGATGGTGCAGGGAAATGGGCTTTTAGCTGGGAGCCGGAGCTGATCTCTGCTCCGTCTTCTTTGAGGGGTTGGTGCAGAGCCTGGGGTCGGGTCCCAGGGCTGCTTCTGCTGGTGCTTGGTTTGCAGCAGGTTCTGCAGACCTGGTAGCTCTGTGCAGGGTAGATGTGAAGCAGCGCCCTGCCTCCTGTGTGGCACAGAACATTAATGGGATGTAGCAAAAGCAAAACAAAGCGGGCGGTCCCAGTTCTTTGCAGTGCTGGTGACTTTGCTGGTGTGTTTTGTTTTGATGTGGTTGTCCTTTCTCAATGGAGAGATGCCCTCAACTTCTTTTCCTGGAGCAGAAGCGTGCCCAGGGCATGTCCCTAGGGAGGAGAGTTATGTGTTGGCGTTCTGATTGAAGACACACAGAGTTACCAACCCCAGAGGCGTCCTTTCTTGCTGTGTTTGTTTGCAGGTGCATCGCTCCTGTTGGCACCTGGCTCAGAGCAGGGCCGGTCTTGCTTACCTTCTGGCTGGGGCTGCACCAGGAACCCCGTCGAGTTCAGCCTTCCGGCTGCACACAGCGGCCTCTTGTGTGGGTCCAGCTCTGGGGGGTCGGCACGGTGCTGCTGGGAGGGAAGCTGGCAGGGGCTGGCTGGGAATGGGGCCGTAGCACTGACAGCACAGCGCGGCACTGGCCGGGTGCTGGGTGCACTGCAGGCCGGAGCTGCTCTGCACAAACAGCTCCTCCCCTTTGGAGGAGCCCATCCTGACTGCAGGAGTATAGGTGGAAACCACTCCAACTTATCTGCTTAGGGGCAAAGTCTTGCATCTGAACTTAAGCCCACATTCATGGCAGCATTTCCTCCCATTTCATGGTGCGAGCGGCGCTGGCTGGAGAGAGGAGTTGTTCCTTTTCCAGCCCGCTCACTTCTTTGCAAACTGAAGCAGTGGAATTGTTCACTCTGCAGGACGGCTGTGGTGCTGCTGTGAGTGACAGCGTGATGGTAAGGCCCCTCCGAGCAATTCTGCTTTACAGCCCATTCAGTTGCTTGCTGTCTGCCAGTCTTTCTCTGGTGTTCCCTGCTGAAATAGAGAACTGCTCTGAGCAAAGGGGTGCTGCCTGCATTGTTTCTTCTGGAAGCTTTGGAGGGCTTTTGTCTTCTGCTAGCCTAGGAGCTTGCTGAAGTAGCCAGATTCCAGCTGGTAGTAGAGTGCCTTGTGGCAATCCAGCATCAATCTATTCAGTTGCCTCTATTCAGTCTCAACTGTATTCCCTGCCTCTACAATGATCTTTCTTTAATTAAAAAAATATATATGCTTGCAAATAATCAGCAGAAGCACGCTTTATAGCTGGAGCATGACTGGCATGCAGCACTCAGTGCCACGCAGAGCCTCTGGGGTGATTTTAGTGCACAAGAGGGAAGGCACTGCCTGTCAGTGCCTCGTGGATGAGATGTCTGCACCCAGGTTGGGTTTACTTTGTTGTTGAGGGTGCTGAGGAGAGCGAGCCTCCTGCGGCCAGGCAGGGGTGTAGCAGGATGCCCTGGGGATGCCACTCCTCACGCATCAGCATCATCTGGACTTGTGCTTGTGCTTGTTCTGCTATCTGAGTCGAGCTTATGCCCCACTCCTGCCTCCCACTGCAGCTGCCCCAGTGCCAGAGGCACGGCCGTCTTGTGACTGGTGGATTTTCCAAAGGCTGGATGCCTTTATCTTACTGAACATTTATTTCAGAGTGAGAGAGTGGGCCTGTGTGCTGACTGCATGCATACCTGTGCTGCCCAGAGGTTGGACCTGAGGAGGTGTGAATCACACTGTCAGACAGGGAGGCTGCAGTCAGGCGTGTTTCTGTTCCCTAAATGAAGGGTGAGGGCTGTGTTTGGACAGGGGGAGGACGGCAGTGACGTGTTTTGTGGATCAGTGGGAAGATCTGCAAGACAGTGGGGCTTGGTGTGCTGTGAGCATCAAAGGGCCCCTTAAGGAGCTCCTGCTGCACCGTGCTGGCAAGCTGGGGCGTTGCATCCTTGTTGTGGCTGTACCGAAGTGTCAAATCGTTCAGAGACCATCAACTTTCCTGTGCCTTTGGGTAGGTGTGGAGCTTTGCCAGCCCTCGTCCTTCTGCAGCTCTCCCTGGGCGTGCAGTGCTGTGATGCTGGGGCTTGTCACAGCTCAGTGCTTACCCAGCCTTTGTGCTGTAGCTCACATGTAAAGCTGTGTGGGGATCGGCCGAGGTGTGCTGTGTGTGCTGCTGGGCAGCCATTTCCCTGTGGGGCCGGCAGGCTGCAGGGCAGTGCTGGGATCCCTGCAGAGGATTAACTGCATCTCCTGTTTCGGGGGTATCAGCTTTGCTTTCTGCGTGTTTGAATCTTTTGTGCTTGCAGACAATACACCCTGTTCTCCTCCATCCTCTGCAAACATCCCTCCCTCCTGCACGAGGCCATCCATCACCTGCCTGGCACGCAGGGGGCCCTCCTGCTTCTGCAAGGTGCCAGCACCCGGTGCGTCTCTGTCAGCGAAGCTCTGAGCTCACATTTGTCATACCTGCAGCCTTGACAAGCAGCTGATGGAGACAACTGCCTTGTGAATGGGAAGTTCCTGGTGCTGCTGGCGCTCAGGCTGTTGCTGGAGGTGTTGTGGTGCAGTGCTTTGGTGCAGTGATTTATTACCAGGTTTCAGGGAGTTTTGTCATCCCCCAGACAGCCTGGTGCTGAGGCCCTGTGCATCTGTTCCTGCAGTGCTGCCTTTCTTAGGGCCGTGCCATCTCTGAGTGGGGCAGATGAGGACGTGGGGCTGTGAGTGCGTCACTGACGTGTGCTGTGCTTTGGTGCCTGCATTCAGTGGCTTGTGGGTAGAGAAAGTCCCTTGATTTCAAAGGAGAAGTGCTCATTTCAGCTGTGAAGTCCCTGCTTTCAGGGGATTTTGAGCCCTGTGGTGGCGGCTGTAACCAGAGGCACACAGAGGGGTATCAGCGAGTGTTGTTACAAGCCCTGTGGTCAGGAAGGGCAGCGATGGGAGGCACCTGGACATTGCAGGTCGGTACAGAAATCCCCAGGGGGATCCTAACACACTTCCCAAACTTTCCCTGTAGCTTTACCAGCCCACACCACACCACAGCTCAGTACTGAGGGCTCTCTGCCCACGGTGCAGCAGTGCCTTAAGCAAAGGCAGCGATCCTTGTTCTGCTGCTGCTGGCCTGGTGGCTGTGACCACAGCGGTGTTGGGTGAGCATAGGGGGAACGGGGGACAGCGTCTTTTGGGGACGTGACTTGGGCTCTGTTGTTCTTTCCCTTGGGCATCCAACCGTGTTGGGTCTCGGGAAGCCCCTGCCATGTGCAGGGATGGATGCGTGATCCAAAGAGGAGCTGAGCAGAGTGAGGAGCTGCTCATGCCCGTGGCTCAGCTCTGCTGCCCTGCCAGCACCCGCGTGTTGTGCTCTTTTTGGGGTGGCTCAGAGGGGTGCTGAGGTGGCGCAGCTTGGGTGCAGGGAGCCGGGTGCTGGATGCCAAGGTTTCTTGTGCCAGAGAACGAGTGACCTGCTCCACTCCCTCTGTCCTTTGCACTTTCTTGGGTTGACCCGAGATAATTTCTTACAGCTCTGCTCTTTGCTCTTTCCTCTCTTATTTTTCAAGCCTCTGTGTGCTCCCTGCTGGCTTTGCTCCCCACCAGCCCCCTGCTGGGGGTGTCCCCCCAACATGGCAGCATTGCTCTGTGTTCCCATTGGAAAGGGGTGGTGGGGTGCCTGGGGCTGCTGGGCATCCTGCTCAGTGTGGAGAGCCAATGGAAGTTGTCATGCCATAAACTGCCCAGTGCAAAGGCTCTGTGCAGACCCTCTGTTAGAAAGCTGTGTGCAGGGCTCCCGCTGCCAGCGATAAACAAGACGAAAGAGGAAGTAAAAGTGGTTTTGTGCTATAGAGCAAAGCGATAGTTTTGTGTGATAAAATGCACGTTAATAAAAAGCAAAACCACCTCCTTCCTTGCCTCCCTTTCCTCCCTCTCCCTCCTGCTGCATCAATAGCTCTTTCTGCTGGAGGAATTTCCAGCAGTGTGTCATTTCTGTGTGACCTGGGGGCTCGTCTTCTCTTCCTTGAAACAGGAGAGGAAGTTGCTCAGACTCCTCGGGAAAGGTTCAGTAGCTCTGCTCCTTGTACCGAGAGGAACTCGCATTTTTTGCATGTTTCAGTGATTATGAAACAGACGAAATGGAGCTTCCTGGAGCTCAGGGCACCAGCAGGCAAAGTCCCACCGCGGCGGTGCTTCCTCCCGGCCCCAGAAATCCCAGAGCTGGGGTTCTGCTGGGGCGCTGGGCGCTGGGCGCTTCCCACGCTGCAGGCTCTGGAGGTGCCAGCTCCCCTCCCGCCTGGTTCTCATTACTCTGCTATCCACAACCATTGTGTTGCAGCCCTGGGTGTGAGCGTGCGTGCGGAGATGAATAAGCAGTGCTGGGGAAAATCTGGCTCTGGATAAATCCGTGCGGGGTCTGCCAGGCGTGTGGTGTCCTCTGCTCGTGTCAGCGAGGTGCTGATGTGCAAAAGGTGCCTGCTTTGGATTTAAGCAAAGAAGAAAAGGAATGCCGTTGCCTTTGGTCCCAAATCTCTTGGAAGCAGGAATTTGGTGCATAGTGAGCCCTAAGGCAGTTGGTAATCGCAGCCATGAGAAGTTGTGCCAGCTGCAGCAGATGCACCGAAGCCCCTCAGCTGTGCTGGCACCGAGCGTGCCTTGTGCCTGTGCCCAAGTGCTGGGCAGTGGGATGGGACAGCAGTGTGCATTTGTGCAGCTCGCTCTGCAGGTAAGCAAGGGACTCACTGTACATATATCGGGTTGCTGCTTATCGATTGGCCGGGGATTTCCCTTTCTAAGCATGTCTGCTAAGAGGACGTCACAGCCGTCCCTGTTTTTAGAAGCAGCTAAGCTGATGGTAGAGGGCAGTGATGCTCACCTGGACCTCCTGTCCTGTCGGCATGGTGTGCTGAGCTGTGCGTGCAGCAGGGCAGTGCTGGGCAGGCAGTCCCTTGAGGCGGTTTTCCGTTGCTATGATGCTGAGCTGGATGGCTCCAGTTGCCTGCAGGTGGAAGGAAACCAGAGAGCTTGGCCTCGTCTGCCTAAAGGAGTGCTTCTGGGGACTGGGCATGGAAAAGGGGAATGGTGACAGTGAGTACAGCGATAGGACAAGAAGAGATGGCCTAAGGGTGGTTCAGGTTAGGTGTTAGGATGGAAAACAGTGAAACAGTGGTGCTGCATTGGCACAGCTGCCCATGGAAGGGTGGGATCACCATCTGTAGAGGTGTTCCAGAACCATGGGGCACTGAGGGATGTGGGCATGGTGGGGTGGGTTTGGGTTGGACCTGCGGATCTGAGAGGTCTTTCCCAGCCTTAATGATTCTATGACTGCGAGCTGGCAGGTCTGGCTGCTGGATGACCATGTTCATAAAAAAAAAAAAACAGAAGGATTTCAAGCTGAACAGATCACTGAAACTGAGCTCTGAGCTTATCGTTAGGGCTCTCCTCCCATCTTGGCTGCATCTCCTACCAAGGCATACGGTTCTCCCGTCGGTCCCAACCACTGTGCAGGCAGATGCCTGTGACACCAAGAACCATAAAACAGCACGGGATGGGCGTGTTTATGCACCCATGTTGAGGAATAATCAAATCCTGCCTGTGATACCACCAGGATCGGGGCTGAGCTTATGCTGGTGCTATGTGTCTGAGCTTCTTCCAGAACCCAAGTTGTTGGTGTGGATGTTTTGCAGCTGAGAGCCATGAGCCTGGCTGCAGGAGGCTGGGCAGTGGGGGCAGTTGTGGCCAGCGTGGTTTGGGCCGCAACTCTGGTTCTCTTCTGGTTTCTGAGCCTGCTGGTGCAGGTGGGTCACGCATTTCAGGCTTCTTTTCCTGCACTCGCTGTCTGTCAAGCTCCAGCTGCCCAGGACAGCACAGGTTGGTGGGATGCCATTGTGGTTGCTTCTGTGGGTGAGGAGACATGGGTGCTTGCAGGGATCCAGGCTGAGCAGTGCTCCCCCAGCCTGCAGTGTGACCTCAGGATTGCGGGCACCATTTCTGTGAAGCTGCTACTGGTTCCTTCCCAGGGTTGAGTTAAATCAGAGGGGAACAGAAAGGTGATGAGGTGATGACGGGTGCCTGACCTCCTCCTTGCCACTCCTGGGTGCATTGGGAGCAGTGTTCCTCTGCCTCTGAGATCCCACCCTGCCCCCTCCCCCTGTGCCTCTGCAGCATTGCTGGGCTGAGGCCCCATGGTGAGAAGCAGGAGCACAGCTGGGATGGGTCCATCTGCGCCGCTTTGGGTAGGGACCAGGCAATTGTTCGTACTTGAATAAAGGCCCAATTGTGACTAGAAATGTCCCAACTGCCTTTTTTTTTTTTAAAAAAAAAAGAAAAGCAAACAAAATTGGAGAACAACGGGCCGGGGCTGGAGGGGGGAGTTGGAAGCGTTGGCCAAAGGCGAGCTTCCCATCGCCGTTCTGCGTTGGGCTGTGAGTCCTGCGTGCAGCATTGGGGCACGGAGCGGTGCTGTGAGTCGCTCTGCCTGCTCCAACGTGGGGTCTGGGGGTGTGGGGGCAGAGGGTTGGGGCTTCTGTAGTGCTGACGTTCCTACCAGAGTCACAGGGAGGAACTAGGGGCTCTGCTGCTGCAGCCTCGGCTCCTCCCAGGCTGTCACTGGAGATGGATGGATGCAGCCAGCGTGGTGCGCAGAGCCGTGCCTGTTCCCTGTTCCCTGCCAGCTCGTTAGGAAGACGAAGGAGGTGTCAGGAAGATGAAGGAGGTGCAGAGGTTGACCTGGCAGGGAGCGTCCCTGGGGTGCTGCTGCCACCTGGTGCCACCACTGCCCACAGAGCGGAGTGAGGTGCTGTCCTGGCATGGCTTGGGTGAGAGAAAGGAGACGCTCTGTCCTGCACGGGGTTTTGTGTGTGATTCCTGATTGCCCCGTGGGTTGGTGATTTTGCTGCCAGTGATGTGAGTGGCAGGGCCGGCTGGCAGGCAGGCGTGATGCTGAAGTTAATTGCGCTTACAGGCGGTGGGCAGTGGATGGCAGTGCCCTATGGGGGTCTGCTGCAGTGCAGGGCTCTGTCCTTGGCCCCTGCCCCCTGCACTCCTGGGTCACAGCTGGGTGGCACAGTGGAACCCTTCCCCAGAGGCATTTTTCAGGCCCTGTTTTCCCCCCCGAGCTCTGACCCTTGCCCCTCATTTCCATCTCCGCACTCCATTCTGTGTTCCTGCTCCCTTCCCTCCCCCCTTGGCCCTCTTCGCTTCTGCCCCAAAGCCATTCTTGTGCTCAGGGCTCGTGCTGCCCTGTGAACACGTCTGGCACCTCCAACCCTCCTGTCGTCCTTCCCCCTCCCTTTTGCTGCAGAGAAACTTTATTTTCTACGAGAAGACAAATTACTATGCCAGCATCGCTTCCTTTCTCTACATTTCCTGCAGCTTTGCCCTTTCCCCACAGCAGACACAGGTTCCTCTCACCCCTGCCCCCTCTCTGAACCCTTCCTCTGAACCCTTCTCTATGCTGCATGGTTCCTTTTGCTTTAAGCAACTCTCCTGTGCTCCCGTTCCTCTCCCATGACCAATGCTTCCTTCATGGTGTGCAGCCCGATCTGGCTGGCAGCCCTCACCTCCCATCCATCTTTCCTACCGCAGCACAACCGCTGATGCGAAGCCCCTGAACTTGGCAGATCTCCGCACTCTTCTCACACCATTCAGGCTGTTCTCTTCCGTGGCTCCTGAAGTCCCTTCCCTACCTGGCTGCCCCTCTCCTCCCTCTGTGCTTCTGCAGTGTATCTTGCTGGGATCCACGTGGCTGATTGGTGCCCCGGCTGCTCGCTGCTCACCTGACCCCTGGGGGTAACAGTGCCCATCCTTCTGCCCAGAGAGCTCTCCCTGCCCTCCCCACACCTGGCTTGGAGCTCAGATGTGCCCTGTGATCCCACCTCGCTGCTCTCCCAGTTGCTCCCAGGACCCAGAGCTGTGGGTATCCAGGGCATTACCTGGAGGCTGTGGGGATTTACTTGGTGAAACCTGGAGAAGAGGCATCTCCCTGGTGCGACATCCCATCAGCTGCACAAAGGCTTTTTTGTAAGCCTGATGGAATTTATCCAATTCTGAAACTTCACCTGCCAGTAATTGGATTGGGTTATATCCCCATCAGCGGAGTTGCACAGAGCTGAGCGTACTTTGCATAAATACTTTCACACGTGGAGCAAGGCATCCCTTTGTTATTTTTTAAGCTGTGGATGTGAGCTCAGCTGGGTCCTGCTGAGTGTGCCGTGGGGCTCCGGCCGCCTGCAGGCAGACAGCAGTGCTTCCTGCTGCCCGTTGCTCAAGGAGATCCTAGGCATCCAAACGGGTGCTTTCCAGCATCTCATGGGTGCCTTGCTAATTCCTCCCTCTGGGTCTGCCCATATGCAGGTGGGTTACGATAGCTTCCCATAGCAGAGCAATCTGGATGTTCGGCCAGGCGTTTGCCATGACTTGGTGTTATCACCACGTTCCTGAGCTCTGGTAGCCCTCACTTTTCTCTTGTTACAGACCTGTTGGTGGCCTCAGATAAAAGCAGCCCCTGGGCCAGCAGCTTTGCTTACAGAGCAGGGAGCATCCCATGCGTGTAACCGGGGGGCCTGGCCGTTCTATCAGTAGCCTCTAATTAGCTGAGAAGCCCAAGATGGCTGTTTTATGTCACTTGGGATCAAAATAAGGCTATCAGGGCTCCTGCTTGTTGCTTCTAATGCACCCTGTTTAACATCAAGACTCTTTTCCCCTGCTAAGCGCGTTAGGGCTAACCGCACCATTTCAGCTGAAATTAAAACAAAATTTTACGAGCTCTCGTAACTCGTGATCCCAGGGCTTGGCTCTATGATTAGCAATGCTGGAGCAGGGCATGGGCTGTAAAAGCTGTAAAGCAGGCTGAGCTGTGTGCAGTGCTTTGCCCAACCCGGGTGGGCTGAGCAGCACTGCCTGAGCACCAGGGCGAGCAGCGGGCATCGCTGTGTCCTCCCCACTCTGTGCCCATGTGTTGGTGTGCACTGCCATCAGGTGCTGCTGTGGCTTCCTTAGGGCTGTGCTTTGCAGCCCAAGGACTGCAGGAGCCCTTCGCCCATCCTGGCAGAGGGAGGAGGAAGCCCTGGGCTGCCCGCATTCCTGCGTGCTGAGCTCATGGCTGCTGCAGGGCCGGGCGCTTTGCGGGAGGGAGGAAGCGAGGAACTGCAGTGGCCATGAGCAGAGGTTTGGTGAACAGATACAAAGCGTACAGCAGGAAGAATGCCTGCATGTGGTTGGGTGTTATCAATAATTCAGATGGCTGCAGATCGGCAAACAGAGCGTGTTTAAGCAGTTTCCTCCTTGAGCTGAGTGAGTCCTGCAGGCGCTGCTCCTCGCTGACTGGCGTGCTGCTGCTCCCAGGGGAATGCATTTCTGAGCTGCTTCCTCACTGCTGCCATTGCTGCTGTGTAGGTGTGCAACCACACGTCCTCCTGTGCTGGGATGGAGATGCCAGCAAGGAGGGAAAGCGCTGAGCAGGCATGCAGAAGGAGGGGCTGGTGGTGGTCAGATGGTTCTGTAGCAGAGGAACCTTGAGGAAGGCTCTTTCTTCCCATAAATCCCAGCATCACCTGTGGGACCATGCAGGGACACCACAGGGGCCTGTGCAGGACTGGCTCATTGCCTGCTGCCCCACAAACACCTCCACCTGTGGGCAGTGCTGCTCCGGGCACAAAGCTGGCAGGAGGAGATGGAATGAATGTCTGTGTTTTCCCTTCCCTGAGCCCATGGGTTTGATTTTAGGGTGATTTTCCCAAGGATCACAGGGATCTCTGAGATCCTGAGCATCTGTCAAAGGATCCTCCCTGGGTCCTTGAAGCACAGTAACCAAACCTTCCGCTCCCCCCCCCACACAAGGGGAAGCCGTGGGCTTTGTGTTCCATTGAGCCATTTCCATCAGGGCAGTTGCCAGCGTGTTCTGCATTGTCAGGAGGAGGAACGTTCCTCCTTGACTCCTTTCCTCCTGCCCTTGAGTAACATAGAGACTGAAAGGAGAATTTCTCCCTCATTAACAAGCTTTCCAACTGTTAATTTTGAGGTTTGCCCTTTGCTCGAGCTGCAGGCTCGACCCACTTGGTGTCTTGAGGAGGTGAAGCAAGGTGGAAAATGGGCAGGGAGTCTATTCATACCGAAGTATTGCTGCTGTTGATCTGAATTGCTGCAAATTACCTTTCTTTCACTGCAGGTGTGTCTGGTGGAAGACGGGGCAGAGCTGTGATTGACCCAGGAGGGTTTGGACGGTGGCCAAGGATGGTGAGTACGTGGTCTGCCCTGCCTGTGTCCCAGTGGGGCTGCTTGTTCTTTGTGGCCAACAGCTGTGCTGCTGCTAAATGTGAGAACGTGAGAAGGAGAAAGAACAGGAACAGGCTGCCCAAGGAAGCTGTGGATGCCCCGTCCCTGCAGGCATTCGAGGCCAGGCTGGATGTGGCTCTGGGCAGCCTGGGCTGCTGGTTGGCGACCTGCACACAGCAGGGGGTTGGAACTGGATGCGCGCTGTGCTCCTTTTGAACCCAGGCCGTTCTGTGATTCTAAGAATGCTGTAGTACTATGTATGTTATGTGATTGCATAACATAAAGAGCTCTGAGCTGTGGCTGTATCCATGATGCTGTTGGTAAGGTGAATTTACCTCTAAACTTGTTCTTGGAATATACAAGTAAGGCTGGAATCCTGCCTCCTTGGAGTAGAGACACCCATGCATTGCTTTTGGCTGATTTACTTTAAATCTTAAAGCTGGGAGTTCTTCTGTTCCTCTCTCACTTCTTAATGAAGAATTAACTCCATGTTAACGATGTGCTTTGGTGATGCTGAGATAGCAGAGATTGCACAATAATTAGTCTGCAAAAAGCATGGTTTCAAAGAATGCGGAGGGGCTGAAATGCAGCCAGGACAGCCAGATTGCTGATAAACTCAGGTAAGGATTTTGTACTGTGCTTTCTCAATGTTTTATTCGCCCTTGGTAGGTTTTTCTTTCACAAATTCATCTAACCTGCCTTCAAAGCCAACTGGGGAGCTGCAGCTGTGACGTGCTGCGGCAAGGAGCCGCACTCACTGAGGAGTGGCCCCTTTTGCTCTGACTTTGAACCCACTCCGTAGCATTTTGGTTGGTGGCCACAAGTTTTTGTGGATCTGAATGCTGGCACTGCCTGCGAGCTGTTCCAGCCCTGGAGCATTCTGTGGGTCTGTCACATTCCCTTTGACCTTATTCTCTGTTCACATGTTTGCTCATGTCTCTAATGTCCCTGCTCTTGGGGCCTCTACCCCTTTTTGTGGAGCATGGGCTGGAACTTCAGACTTACATAGATATGGGAGCCTTTGCTTTTCAGTGGGCTCCTCTTATGTGTGTGGATAGATGCTTAATCTGAGCCAGCCCTTAGTTTTAACTATGAATAGTTTGGTTTCTTGTAGCAGCAGGGGAAGGTAGAGCTGCCTGACAGCCTCTGCTGGATCCTTCCCTGAGCTCTGCTCTGGGACTTCGGGTTCAGTGCAGAACAAGCAGGGGGTGCTGGAGGCCGAGTGCTGGCAGTGCTTGGGCAAATCCAGCCAGCTCCACTGTCTGCTTGGCAGTGCAGTTCCCTGCAGGCAGGCCGAGCTGTAATTAATTACCCGTGATGTCTGTAGTGACTGCAGTCAGAGGGCAGAGCAGCAGTGCCCGCTGGTTAACAAGGACATGTCCCAAAGCTGGATCCTTGCTCCACAGCACCCGCGTGCAGAGCTGCAGCTGCTCTGCCATGCTTGGTGGGGCAGCAGTTAAGGCTTTGTTTGCATTGACTGTAAGAATCTCTTCATTTCTCCCCCAAAGAGAGCTGAAAACTCTCAAACTGCAGCTGAAAACGACCTTAAGGACTACTGGTGGTTTAATCCTTAACTGTGGCTAATTGAGGTCCTAATGAGCAGCCAGCACCTTAATACATTACCTAAAACTAACCTTGCAGGTGAGAGGGCGGGCTCAGCTCTGCCCGTAGTCCTTACTGCTCTCTGTGCCCCACTGCTGTGACTGCAGGCACTGGGATTGCCACCTCCATTCGTTCCCTTGGGGTTAGGTGCTGTGGGGTGGCTCAGCCACCACATCCCATCTTGCTGGCACGGGGAGCCATGTCCTTCCGTCTTCATCCCACAGGCTCCTTGCCCCCTGCTTGTGTTACACACTCTTGGGAGCTTAAAGTAACACTAAATGCAGAGCATAGCAGACCTACAACCTCTTCTGTCATCTTTTAAAGATCAGAAGCTGGCGCTGACCATCCCTGCCCCAGTTTATGGGATATAAAGCAGTAACTTTTCCTCTTCACACGAGATGAGGGTTCTATTTTTGGAAGGCCACCTGAGTGGCTCAGCAGGCCTTTGGTTCACCAAGCACCGCTGTAGGCTTTGAGGAAATGAGCTATTTTTGTAGAGACCCAACACAAAGCTGCCCTTTGTGCTGCAGGAGCAGGGGAGGCAGGACAAGCAGCCCTGCTGGCGGCAGCTCTTCAGCCATCAGCATCCATTTGTGTGCAGAATGGGGATCCGTTTCCACTTCTGGGATGTGGGAGCGTCTGCCCGAGGCAGTTCCCTCCTCCTGCCTGTTTCCCCTGCTGTTCTCCCCCAGTGGGGTGGATCAGGGCAGCCCCAGGGGCAGGGCTGTGTGTTCCTCTCTGCCTCCGTTGCCACAGCCCCATTCTCTCTCTGCAGGAGTTCTCTCCCAGCGTGATGCTGCAGTGACAGAAAGCCCCACCACCACCACGCAGAAGCAATAGCAGTGCTGCCCTCTGCCTAACGTAGGAGCACTGACAGCAGCTGAGTGAAATGGAGGACAAAGGTGCTCCGGGATTGGGAAGGGCACACCTGTGCTCAGGGTCTGGCTGTAAGAGGTTCCCCTCTGTGCCTGCATGAATGTCTGTGTGCACAGCACTTGGAGGAGCCCGGCTGTGTGAGAGGAGCTGTGTCATCCTGGTTTGGTCTCATGATGTTAGCAACAGCAGAGGGAATACCAGCTGGGGAGACACCTGACTTGGCATTTAGGAAATGCCGTGAGCGAAGGCAGCTGAGAGGAGGCTGCACGGACACGAGAGCAGGGACTTAGTGATGTGAGATGGTTGTAGGGGCTGTGCTTGCAGCAGGGAGAGGTGCAGGTGGTACAGTTTGAAACTCTGCAAGCCCCTTACATGTTGCTTAGGGGTGGGTCTGCTGTGCACCAGGCTTGGCTCTGGGGATGCCCTAAGCTGGGTACAAGACCTCTTCTGACGCTGCAAATGCAAAAATATTTTACTTAAAGGGCAAAGTCTGTTTGTGGATGTTAAGGGCAGCTTAAGTTGGAAATTCAAAGCAAGGATCAGACAAGAAGCCCTTTAGCCCTGCACAGCTGCAGCTTAGGTCTGCAAAGGTCCCTCTGCAACCTGAGCTGGAAGCAGCCCTGGTGCCAGCCGCAAGGGGAGCACTGCACCCAACCTAACAGCCCACCAGGCTTCCAACCAGGTCTGCTGGGGCACCCATATGTGCCAAGCAAGTGCTGGATCAGGGCAGAACTGAGACAGTTATAGGATTTGGTGGCAGGCATGGCAGGGCTTTTATCCAGCATCCAAATAGTACAGTCTGCGTGGTCTGTGCTCCTGAGTTTCCTGCAGGGAGCTCGTTGCCTGGGCAGGCAGCACAGCTGAGTGCTGCAAAGCTTCGAGTGCTCTAACTCTTAATATTTTCGTAGAGAAATGCACAAATCCCTTTATGAGAGTGCAGAAAACCTTTCGGGATGCTGTTGGTGTCGCCAGCTGGAGCTGTCTGGTGGTGGCAGGGCGCAACGTGGGAGCTGCCTCTTGGAGAACGGCAGCCGGTGATGGGAACAGAGGTGGCATTTCCCAGAAGAACGCCATCCTGCGGCTCTGGGACAGCAGGGCTGCGACCTGGGAGCGTGCAGAGCACCTACAGGGGCTGCAACGAGAGCAGGCAGCAGCCGGGCATCCTGCAAATCCCTGAGCATGCGGCAGCTGCTGGGGCGTCCTTCAGCAAAACGCAGCAGAGCAGCAGAAAATGGAGAGCTCTGTGCTGGAGGACGGAGCCGAGCGTTGCAGCAGAGCTGCGGCACAAAGCTGCTCACTGCTATTGTTCCCAGCACAGGCAGCCATTGCCACGGGTCCAGACCGCGGCTCCTGGCAGCCGCTCGAGGAGGAGATCACGCCGGGCTCTGCGCATGGGGACGGGAGGGGGAGAGGAGGGGTGATCCCCGCCGGCCTCTCCATTTTCTGTCTCGCCTGTCGGGGAGACGCTTAGATGGCAGAGCCCTGCTCCGCGTCCCTGCGAGGTAGGTGGAGTCTGGGCGTCCTCCGCCCTCCTTCTCTCCATTGTCAGCGCTGTGAGCGCGGCACCTGCTCCGGCCGCCGGCTGCAGGGATGCTCCTACCCTCCACCAAGCACTGGCGAGGCTGCGGCAATCCCTGCGCCGGCGCCCGGCAGCCGCTGCCGGCAGCAGCACGGAGCCCAAGGAAGGAGATGCTGCTTGCACTCGGCTGCCGCCTCGGGAAGTGAACATGAGTCTGCCAGGCCGCGTTTCCTGCTCCATGCTCAACTGCTTTGTAAGTGCTTTTGTTGTTGTTGTT
This sequence comes from Lagopus leucura, assembly GCF_019238085.1. Taxonomy (NCBI): domain Eukaryota; kingdom Metazoa; phylum Chordata; class Aves; order Galliformes; family Phasianidae; genus Lagopus; species Lagopus leucura. The sequence continues at coordinate 605,950 of NW_024962276.1, read as the reverse complement.
GTTGTGTTTTTTCCATCTCCCTGTCTGTTCCAGAGCTGCGTGCCAGCTCTGTGCTCAGACGCTGCCCCGGATCAGGCCCGTCCTTGAGGCTGGGCCCTGCTGCCCCAGCTTGGCATCCCGCCGCTTCTCACCGAGGGGAGGCCCTTCTCCTCCCTCCACGTGCCCCAGGAGACACCGTGGGGCACCATCCCGGTGCTGTGCCCCAAGCCAAGGGCACAGCAGCCAGCTGAAGGCCCCATGGCTCCTTGCCTGGTGCTGGGAAATCGCCGTGCAGAGCTGCAGTGCCGGGGGAGCTCCGTGCTCCCACAAAGCAAGGCTGCGAGACTCTTCCTGGGGGTCCTGAGCTCCATCTTTTGTGCCTTATGGGAAAGTGGCTCTGCTCGGAGATCTGCAGGAAGCCCCCACAGCAGGAACTTGTGGCCGAACGGCTTCAGGAGCTGACTGTGCTGTGAGCAGTGAGGGGTGCCAAGAGGCCGCCCCAGGAGGGGCTGAGTCTTACACCTTCCCACAGCAGGGAGGGACTCAAGGACACTGGGGCTGCTCTGTCCCAGTTCCTGCTGCTCGCCAGGTTTTCATTGTGAGCTGCCAGGCACTGATGAGGGGCTGCCCTCCCTGCTTGGGCCCACCCTACAGCCTGGCCTGCACCCGGGGCGGTGCCGCTCCCCTTGCCCCCCCTGCGGCACGTGGGGCCCCGTGCATGTATGAGGAGGTGCTGCAGCCATGCTGGGATGGATGCTGGGTTTCACAGCTGCTCAGGCAGCTGGCTGTGACCCCCACTGTGCCACACATCTCCCTGCCTGTGTCCCAGGAAGGGCTCTGCTATGGGGCCGTGGGCCTTTGGAACAGGAGGGGGTCCCGAGTCGGGTGTTCAGCACTGGACGTGGCCCACAGACACTTTCTTTTTAATCTCTGATGAGAAAATATGGAGACTCAGCATCCTTTTAAATATAACTGAAGCAAAAGGGTTGGGTTCTCATTTCCTCAGGTTGAAATCTGGAGGTTCTAGCCCAGGCAGCTCAGCCAGAAAGGTATTTTGTTTTAAATTCTGTATGATATGTAATGCCTGCAGGACAGAGTGTTTCCTAATAACCACTGGAGCTTGTAGGGGAGCGGTGGGGAGCAGCAGGCATTCTGAAGAAGTGCTCCTGCACCCAAGTCCTTTAACACATGGAATGGACACATCCTCAGCCTCTGTCCTCTGCTGATGTCTGGGTGCTGCTCACTTGCATGAGGTGGTCAGGCAGAAACCAGGCTGAGAGCTGATGTAAGATAGGACCAGGATTTCCTGAGTGATTGCATGTTGGCAGGTCCCCCATTGAGACACTCCTCACTGCCCCAAGAGAGGTGTCTAGGCTCCTTGTGTCTCCTCAGGACACCTCTCCAGGCCATGTCAGGCTTCCCAGGTTCAGTGCTTTGCAGGAAGAATGCCTTGCTTTGCTGCTGGCACTGCTCAGGTCTTGTTGTGATGTGGGTATACCTGCACCCGATTGCTGTAGGATTGTTTCACACTTCCATGTTCTTCTCAAAAAAAATCAGGGCCTGCACAATTATCTCAGGGCTGAGAGTGAGAAAAACAATTGCCCAAAGAAGGCAGTCCTTGGTAACAGCAGGAAGAGGTCAGAGCTGGGCTGTGGGTGGAACCCTGTGTGTTTGCGTTGCTGTGGTTCCATAATGAAGCTCGCAGGGTCACCTCTGCCACGATAAGTCACTGTCACATCCCTCGAGGTGCATCACTGAGGTTATCTGCTCGGCTTTCCACGAACCGTGGGGCTTGAAGAGACACAACTGGGAGACCCGTTTCAGATCGCTGTTGTGCTGTGGGCGTTGTGCCATAGCTGGGCTCAGGGAGCTGTGTGCAGAGGCAGAACATCCATGTCCATCCACAGGTCGGGGGATCCCCAACACGCTGTGATGCCAGGAGCATCCTGCAGCCCGGATGTTTTTCATAGCATGCAGTAGCTGGGGCCCTTCTCTCAACGCGTGTTTTCTTTGCAATGCAGGGTGAGGAAGGCCCCCCCAGTTTGGAGTACATCCAGGCCAAGGACTTGTTCCCCCCAAAGGAGCTTATAAAGGAGGAAGAGTCATTGCAGGTAAGGAAGTAAGAAGACAGAAATCGTCTGCTTTGGGATGCAGCAGGCTGAGCTCTGTGACGTGAAACCTGAGAGCACTTCTCCAGGCCAGGACGTGCTCTGGAGCTGCAGGTTCAGCAGTGCTGTACATCAGCTCATGCTGGCAAGCCCTTCCATGTGTATGGAGGCTGGGAGCAGCTGCTCAGTGCTCGCTGCCCTCCTTGACTGCCATGACTTTGCAGTGCACGCAGCATCACATCTGCCTCTGGGAAATACAGCTGGAGTGTGATGCAGCGCTGCCAGGCTGGGTGTTCCCCATCCTCCACCTGTGCTGGCAGTGAGGAGCAGTGATGCTCTGGCGCTGTGCAGCAGGAGGCCCTCTGTGGGACAGGTTGCATGTCAGAGCTGGGCTGTGCCATAGGAGGCAATAGCCATATTGCAACAGCTGATCTGGCTCTCACATACGTTGGCATTTTCCTGCTGCTGAGCTGCTGGAAAGAGGAGTCTCTATATTGTGCCAGCCTCATGCTGCAAGAGGCTCTTGAAAGAGACCCAGCTACTATCCCTGCTGTGCAGCAGGGGCAGCAGAGCCAAACCTCCTGGTTCTCCTCTTAGCACAGTCTGCTGCCACCTCATCCCAGCACTCGTCATCCTCCTGTGGCCAGAGCCAGGCCTGCTGCGTGTCTTCTTCCCACTGCTGCAGCAGTCGAGTTTGCTCAGTGGCCAGCATTGTCTGCTACCAGTGCTGGGAAGGAGGACTGAGATGTGGCAGCTGCAGGCTTGGCTGGGCAAGAGCACAGGGGCTGAGGATGCTGTGGGGCTGCAGCCTTCAGAGGGTGGAGTCCTGGGGTGGCTGCAACAGAGGCGAGCTAAAAGCAGCATAGGAAAGCGTGCATAACAGACTGCCAAAATGAAGAGAGTATGTTTTCTTACTGTCAAATAATTAATATTTTAGAGGCTTTCCAGACAGGTGCCAGTCTCAGGTTGTTATTTTTGTACCAGTAACTTAAGAAGGAAGGACTCCTTGGTACAACTGCCACTCTCACAGCACATCACGTCTGAAAGCCAGGAAATCCAGTTTTTAGGCAGTGCATTTACAAACCATAGAAACAGCTCAGAAATAAAGGCTGCGTGGTCTGACTTGTACTAATTACAGTATAATGAATTGTTTAATCAGATGCCCTGCCTGGAAAGCAAAGGGCTCTGGTTGAAGTGATGAACAGTTGTGACATTTCTGCACAATTTGGTTACCAACACCACCTGATGTGGGTGGCATTCAGGGAACAAGGAGCCTACTTAGCTAGAGAAAAAGGGGCCTGACGAATTCTAGGGTGGGCCATCTTTTCTTTTCCACATGTACACAAAAAGAATGTAAAACTTGGCCATCTACCAGCATCCCTTGTTTTAAAATTAGCTACAGCGTGTTCTGGGCTGATAGGGAAAGCCAGAAAGATGTTGGATTTATCTGCTATCTGGATTTAAAAAAAAAATAAAATCTAACGTAGGTTACTTCATTGTACAACCAAGCACTGCACAGAGATTCCTTCACAGCCTGGTTAGCAGAAGGTGGGCCAGCCTTTGCCATTTACCTGCACTGGTGCCCAGCAGCCTCATGGTGCTGCTGACCCCTCTCTCTGGGGCTGTGCAGCACACAGGCAGTGGGAGGAGCGGCTGCTGGCACTTCGTGGTGGTCAGAGCCCCCAGCATGCCTTGAACTTGTCGTGTCTCCCTTGCAGGTCCCGTTCACTGTGTTGCAGGGTGAGGGAGTGGAGTATCTTGGCCATGCAAATGATGCTGTGATCGCCATCTCCAACTACCGGCTTCATATCAAATTCAAGGATTCTGTGATCAACGTAAGTCCGGATCTTCCCGTTCTTTCTTCCTAAACTGTTACCTCTTGTAGTAATTTGGGGGGGGAATAAGCAATTTCTCTGGTTTGCAACGTGAGAACTGGGCCTCTAAGCTGCCAAGCTTGACGTTGTCTCTTGTTACTGTTGGTCATGCAGTTATTGGAGTGCAGATGGGGTGCTCCTATGGATGATAATTAGGTCTTTCCCTTGTTCTTTTTAAAATCCAGCATTAAGCTCAGGGGTTTTAAGAGTGGTAGGATACCATTCCTCAGCATGAGACAGTCAGCTGGTGGGAGCCTGAGGCTTTCTCTCACTGTCTGCACTTGCCATCTTTTATTGGAGCCTTTGGTTGTGGTTTGGTCTGTAACTGGTGGTCTGTAACTTTGGTCTCCCATGGTGGGAGGCTGCCCAGGGACAACTAGAAATCAGGCTGGTGATTCTTGAAGGAGATTCTGTGCTGCATCATGAAGCATCATGGAGTGGGTTTGTAGTTTTGGCTGGGGACTGGCGTTAGCTGATAGAGCCCCATTGGGCACCACGGGCTGTGGGCAGGGCTGCTGTGCCTGCTGCTGCGGTGCTGCCATGCCCTCCTTCTGTCCCTTGCAGGTGCCTTTGAGGATGATGGAAAGTGTGGAGTGCCGGGATATGTTCCAGCTTCACATCGTCTGCAAGGACTCCAAAGTGATCAGGTATCCCTTGCTGTAGATGCCACTGCATCTGCTCTGACACCAGCCTTTGCACTGTCATTGGAGTGAAGCCGTTTCTAAAGGTTGCTCTGTTTTTTGTAAGAATTGACGCTTTGTTCATTTTTCTGGTTAAGCAGAGCTCCCTGTCTGTGTCCCAGCAGGATGTATGTACTTGCTGAGTATGATTTGCATTTGCAGGTGCCATTTTTCCACCTTCAAGCAGTGCCAGGAGTGGCTGAAGAGACTAAATCGAGCCATTGCCCGCCCTGCTAAGCCTGAGGACCTCTTTGCATTTGCCTACCATGCGTGGTGCTTAGGAGTCTGTGTTGATGAGGAAGATCAGCATGCACATCTGTGCCGTCCAGGTAAAATCCCGGCCTGTCCCCTTGTTTATCTGTCCAGAAGTACAGTGATGCAATTGTTCATAAAGTGGTTTCTCACCATGTCTTAGATTGTGCTGTAGCCATAGCCCAAGTCCATCTTGCTCAGCAGCATCCCACACCTGGCCCAGGCATCCAGCTGATGTCCAGGTGCAGCTGGATAACAAGCACAGTAAAAGGAATGATAACAGTATGCAAAATATGGGGCATTCTGAGGCAGCAGCACTTAAATCCCCTTTCCCTTTCTCCTTGTGAATGAAGGAAACGTTCCATACTTCGACACTTTCATCACGATAATGAGGCAGCTCAAGCAGCAAATGTCATCTGCACTGAGGCAGCATAATTAATATCAGCACATCTCCATCTCTTCTCCAACACTTAGAAATGCCATGGCATTCCCAGGATGGGCCTGCAGAGGTGTGGCTCATTCTTGCACAGGCTCAAATGAAATACTTGAATCCATATAGGAAGAAACAGAGCTGTGATGGTGCCCTCGTGTGGATCACAAGTTTGCCCTCTCCTGGAGCACAAAGTTCATTTGCAGTTGCTTTCTTTTTGTAAAGCTTCAATGTGAATAAGAGGAAATTGAGTAGTGTGATGATCATGGCTTTACATTTAGAAATTTGCTGGAATTAGAGGAGAGAAGCAGTAACGTGAGTGAGATGTGCAAACACAGGTTTGTATGGAGAGACGGGGGATAAATACTGCAGCTGAAAGGTACTAAAAAGAAGTTGGTAGGGAAAAAAAATAAGCTCTGTGCTTCTGCTTTGATCCAAACACCAGAAATTAGCAGATATTTCCTGTAGAGAAAATATGATTTTCTAGCATAAAGACATTTACCTGCAAAAATTGTTGCTGCTGGATATTAGTGAGACAAAGAACACTTCAGTATTAGTTTATTGAGGAGATTTGACACTCAAGCAGCAATGACACCCAGTGTTGGTAAGATGAGACAAAAACACGAGGGGAAATTATGAATCAGCCTCTGAGAGCTGTCTGGAAGAGCTGCCCCAGGTTGAGACGCTCAGTACTCCTCTGCAGTGGGCTTCCCAGTTCCACTTTGGAAGGGAAAAGTGGACGAGATGAACGCTGCCATTGCACACGTTAGCAGAGGCTTTTTCTGTGCTGCTCCGTGCGCTGAGACTGGGAGGTGAGCTGACTTGACAAAAAGAGCAGAGGAACCCCTGCGAGGAGCCAGGCTTTATCGTATCTAAAACAAGAACCCTGCCATCCAGCTGTCCTGGGGTTTCTCTGCAGCCTCCAATAGCTGCTGTGGAGCTGCCGCCAATATTAAAGTTTCATCAGTAAATACTCTGTGCTCTGCTATTCCAGGTGACCACGTGAGATACCGATTTGAGATGGAGCTGGTGAGGATGGGCTTTGACTTGCAGAACGTCTGGCGAGTCTCTGACATCAACAACAATTACAAGTGAGTGTTGCACCACCAGGCCTCTGTCCTCCGCTTTCCTTCCTTTATTCCCATCACAGTTCCCCCCGCAGAGCTGTGGATGAGTCAGGCTCCAGCTAATCCTCCTTCTGGGTCGTGCTCGCCCTCAGGCACATCAGCATACCAGCGAGTTCTCCTTTCTTTCCTCCTTTCATGTCACGGAATTGAAGAAGAGTCTACCCCAAACGTAGGAGCTAGCAGCAGTTGTAGATGCTGACCCAGGCAATTTATTGTGGCCATAACTCCTCCATGAAGATGGTTAGGAGACCGGGAGAAATCATCCATCGTAGGGCTGCCTTTGTGATCAGTCTCTCTAAAATGCTCATATTGAAAATTTAAAAGCTTATGTAAAGTCGGGCAACTGTTCTCTTGTGTCAGGAAAGTGAGGACGAGGCACTGGAGGGCTGCCGTGGAGCTGAGGGGTCTGGGAACGAGCGGGGCTTCTTTAGTATTGCTGTAAGAGGGGCTGAAGGGTGATGTGCTTGCAATCTACAGGGCTGGAAGGGCACTTACAAAGCGGGTGGAGTGGAGCTCTTCTGACAGTGGCAGGTGATGAAACAGGGGAGCAGTGGTCACAAGTTGCAGCTTGGGAGGTTCAGATTGGACGCGGGGGGAAATTCCTTCTTCAGAGTGGTGCTGTGCTGGGCCAGGGCCATGTGGAAGTGAGGACTCTCCATCATGGGAGCAGATCAGGTCCCAGCCTACCTGGTGCTGCAGGTGGTCCCATTGTGAGCAGGAGGACGGAGCAGGGATCTCCAGAGCCCTTTCAGCTGAGCACAGCAGCTCCTTCAGCCTGTCCTGTGCTCCTGGAGGAGCTGGTGGAGAAGCGCTTCCGCATTCTTTGCAGCAGGTGGCATTAAGCCAACAGGTTTTTACTAAGCGTTGAGTCACATATGCAGGTCTGCATTCCCTATAAGCCCTGTCTTGAAATGACTGCGATCCCTCAGTCCTTTCTCTATTTCTCAGGCAGTAAAAGCATCCCTGTCACTTTCGTATCTCCAGTTTCTTGTGGGGACCATGAGGTGCCTCAGGTATGCTGGCCTGGGGTCTGCTGCCCCCTCTCTTGTGTTTTCTCAGGATTCAAGGCATTAAGCACCGCGTTTGGGATTTGATTTAGAGTATCTTCTTAGCAGTACCACATCATTGCTTTGGCTCTGTTACGTGACGTTGTTGGCAGTATTGACACAGTTCATCTAAGAGCTAAGAAACAGGAATTCTTTTCCTGTCCTGCTCAGTGGCAGCTCCGTGCTGCAGGTACATCTGCCTCTTGGGAAGCAGCCACGCTGCCCCTCAGTGCAGTATTGTGGGATGTGGTTCCCTTGGATTGCCTCGATGCCTCCAAGTGAGGTTACCCACCTGTGCTTTGCTTCCTAACATTTGACCCCAGACGTTAGCCAGCTTCTCTGAAGACAGATGTTTTAATTTTGTCCAAACCATGGAGGAAAGAACTTGAAACAAACCTCAGCAAGCTGGCCGTGCTTTCCTTGGGTTTGCAGAGCTCCTGCCTGGGGATGCTGGCAGGTCTCAGCTTCCCTTCTGAGCAGACATCCCGAGATCTTCGAGGTGGTGTAACTGGCTTGTGCAACTCTGAAACCAGTTCTCTCTTGCCGCTCCAGGGAGTGTGTCTTTAAATCCTGCCTTGGCTTTTGATCATTACCACCTGCCTCTATTCACAGGAATCGGGTTACTTTTTAACTGTTTATAGTCCTTTTATCTTTTATTTCCCAGCATTGGCAAAACAGTGTTGTTAGAGACAGGATACTCCAAGGTAATGACTTTGTTCGTTGTCTTTCAAGTCTGCTCTGAGATGTCCTTATCTGGTAACTATTATCTTCTTCCTGGCGACAGCCATCATAAAAATAGAGCAATACAGGCCTATAATAGCCACTCCTTCAGTCTTGATATAAGTATACTCTTTCAGCATACCATCATAATAAAATTATTACATAATCCCTTCGTGGCTCTTACATCCTCAGTCATCTCGTGAGTGTGCAGTCTGAGAGCCCCCAGCAGTGCAGCCCAGCTGCCAGAGCTGAAGCTGCTTTCCTGTTGCTCACAATGCTGGGGTTTGGTGCACATTGAGTTCTTTCACAAGTAACAAAAAATCCCCACTTTTCTTTCAGTGTCGATGCTTATTTCCAGCTTTGATCTTTTTACGGTCATGGTTGTATTTATTTTTTTGGCTTTATGAGGAAAAGCTGCCTGGAGTGCCACGTTACTGTTGGAGACAGCTGATGTTTCCCACTAATTTCTGTGACTGCTCTTAATTCATAGTTAGTCTTGTTCAAGGCCAGGCTGGATGTGGCTCAGGGCAGCCTGGGCTGCTGGTTGGCGACCCTGCACACAGCAGGGGGTTGGAACAAGATGATCACTGTGGTCCTTTTCCCACCCAGGCCATTCTAGGATTATGATTCTGTTTTATTACAATTCTCTGCAAATCATGATACTTTCCTCCATGCTTATGGGAAAGCTGGTACTTCTTGTTCTTGCTTGTATTTGCTGTATGAATATGTGGATGATAACACAAGAGAGACTGCTAGGGATGACACCCACGTTTTTACATTCTGTGAAGGAGGATCTCTTTCACTGGACGGGTTGTTGCCTTTGTGGCAAGAAGATGCTTCACCTGTGCTCGTCTGTAGGTGTGGCTGGTGCTGATGTACGTGTTTCTGTTGTTACACACCTTTTCCTGGCTTCAAACCTCAATTTCAGTGCTATTCTGGGTCATCGTGGTCCCATATGCACAACACAGGGTCAGGCAGGCTCCATCTGGGACTCCCTCCCAAATGAAAAAGGACCATGTGAGGTCTATAACCGTTTCTTATCTTTTCAAGGGTTACTCAGGACTTGAGGCGAGCTTTCTTCAAGCCTTTGGTGAGCAGCCTGTAAAAAGAAGCTCTGAAAATCCAAATCTGGGCAGCCACACGCGCTGCCTGCTTTGTGGACGCATGAGGTGCCACCTCCCTCCACAAAAGCCGTGTTGACTCTTCCCAAGTGTGCCGTGTTTACTCTTGCAGTGGCTGTGACAGTCAGTGGCTTTGTGCAGCAGTCAGGCTTAAGTGGTTTCCCACGTTCGCCCCAGAGAGCTTTTTACAGAACCCAGGCCGTGTTTGCCACCTTTCATTGCTCTGGCACCCGAGCCAATGTAAGCAATGGCTTACACATCTCAGTGAATCATTCACCTGGTGCACATTTGGGTTGCTGTGGCGATGTTGGCAGAGCATTATCTGGTCCTGCTGATTAGTTGCTCCTCATTCCTTGCAGGTAGTTCCCCCGGGTTAATCTCTCACTGTGCTTTTGTCACCTGTGGAACAGGGATCGGTCTGGCAGCCTCTCCGTGTGCTCACAGCAGTGCAGATGGTTTTGATTTTCTGCTGTGACCGTGCTTATCTACCAGACCTTTAGGTGCAGTAGCAGGCTGACACCTCCAAGGTGGTGAAAAAAAGCCTTCATAGTTCTAATTTCTTCACGGGGCATTTCTTAAAACCGGCCTGACCTGCCTGATTTTCACTGTTTTTTAATTGAGGTTCCTGTTCGGTTCTTCTCAAATTTGTGCTCTTTGGAATCTTGTCCCCACGTTGCCCAGAGGTTGTGGATGCCCCCTTCCTGGGAGCACTCAAGGCCAGGCTGGATGGGGCTGTGGGCAACCCGGTCTGATGGGGGGTGTCCCTGCCTATAGCAAGGGATTGGAATTAGGTGATCTTAAAGGTCCCTTCCAACCCAAACCGTTCTATGATTCTATTTGTAGGAGGTTGTTTTACTTCTGAAATCCAGCTTCCATTCATTGAGATACCTCCTTTTGATCCCCTTTGACTGTTGACTGTTTGATGCCTTTTCTGCATTGCATACTGATGCTGGTAGCTCTTGGCCTCACACTTTTACCTCCACATTGTCTAGGAACAGACCACACTTTGTTTCCTAGCTCAGTTGTTCCGGTCCTCCTACAAAGCTTCTACTCTGAAATCTAGGGTACCACTGATAATCTATCTTATACCAACTTGCTCTTAAGCCAGCACACTCCTTTATCCTGGCTTTTTGGTTTCTTTTAGCCGTGGGATTCTGGCCTTAGCAGCACAGGTCTGTTTGTCATCGTCTCATTGCTTGGTTTTGTGCACCCTCCTTAATTTTGACTGGACTTCTCAGGGCTGTCCTGTGTCCTAGCTGGAATTGTTTGACTTATTTGTTGTGGTTTTTTTAAGAGTGCAGAGTCTCAGTGCCTTAGAAGATGTTCTCCTGTACTGAAATTCCCCTGAATGCACTCTTCCCAGTTTTTAAGACATCTCCCATAATGTTTCATCTGAAGTACCAAGAAGCTGATTCTGCTTTGACGTAGATGAATGCTTTTCTTATATAGGTTGCAGCTGCTCGAAGCTCCCAATGAGCACTAACCGTGCTCAACACACTGCTGTTCTGTGCCACACTTCTATGCGATTAACTTCCTGACCAGTTCCACACATGGAACACGAACCCCACACACAGCCTGGCCTGGCCTTCAACCTGTTACCTGACAGCTTCGGTCTTGTTTCCTGGCTTCCCCTTCCATGCCCTATTATTATCCCACACACCCACCTTCCCTTCTGCCCAGGGCTTTCTAAGCAGCTGTCTGTACGCCATGTGGAGTGACATCTCCTTGCAGGGCAGGCAGGTCCGTGCTAGCAGCACATCCCAGCAGCACTGAGCACCGTACCGATGCCCCTTGCCACCAGCTGGGTTATCCTGTGCTGAGGGGAGCACCAGCCACGCTCTGCACTTTACCCACTGGGTCATTTCACATTCCTCGGCCCTGAAACATTCCTTCTAAGTGATGTGGGTTGGAGCTTAGACCTGAGGCTGCTCTTTGATGTTCTGTGGGCAGGACTTGGTTTGCAGGAGCTGCAGGGCTCAGTGGGTCCAGGATCCAGGCAGTGCTTTGTCTGTGGGTCTGTGACCTGCCCTGCATGCAGCCACATGCTGTGAGCCCCGAGGCACAGCGATTGCTGCATTAGGCACGAAGCCCCTGCACTGCTGGATCTTCCCTTGTGCTTCGCTTTGCTTGCATTGCTCTCAGCCCTTCTCCCCAGCATGCTGTTTGCCTTTCCCCCTCTTTTCCTTGGGACCCCTGTTTCCTGCTGCTAACCACTTACCACTGGCTTGTTAATGTTTTCTTAGGACTTAAGCGTAAGGTAATCATGGGCTAATCATAATTAATCATTGACTGTGCATTTTTGAAAGCATTGTGAGAAAACCAAAACCCCACGTAGGCTCTCGTGTTTAAACCCCAGCTGTGTTCCCGAGGTATCCTTGGGAAGTGCTGTGATGCTTTGCACAGGCCCAGAGGTGAGGCCTGATGTGGAGGCTGTCTTCTCCTAGCTCACTCCTGACAGCAGTTTTTGGGTCACTTCACTCATGTTGAAATGGTACTGAGGCAGACAGGAAGAGCCCGTCCTGCATGCAGAGTTTGGGAAAATGCAAACTGCTCCTACACCGTTGCTGTACAATTTCTCTGGTACAGATTTTGGGTGCTGAGTCTCATTTTGCCTTGCTGCTTCCTTTCTTTCCAGGCTTTGTTCCAGTTATCCCCAGAAGCTGCTGGTGCCTGTTTGGATCACTGATAAGGAGCTGGAGAATGTGGCTTCATTTAGGTCGTGGAAGAGGATCCCTGTGGTTGTGTACAGGTAAACACAAACAAGTGCTCTCCTCAGGCCCCTGATGGCTGCCCTTTGGGCAGGATTGCAAGCTTGGTCTGTGCTGGTACAGCAGGACGCTCTTCCAGAGGGAGTTCTGGTAACTGCTGCTTCTTTCTTGCTCTCTGTTAGATCTGAGGTTGGGGGTGACTGTGCTACTGAGGGAGATGCAGCAAGGGCACCGTGTCCAATTCAGGTTCTCTTTCTCTGAGTTTCAGAGTATTTTGATGATATGTGCCTGGCTTCTTTGAAAAGAAGTCTTGGCCAAAATGAGCCTGCTGCATGGCCCTTGTCAGCAAGGTAGTATCATAAAATCACGAGGTTGGAAAGGACCTACAAGATCATCTAATTCAACTGTCATCCTATAACCATTACTACCCACTAAGCTACTAAACCTCACAGCACCTCATCCAGACAAGTATTTCCAGCAGGTCCATCCATGTCCTACCTTTTGGTACCCATCTGCAAATCATTTCCGTTTCGAGTGAGTTGTGAGAGTTTGTAAACACTGAGGTAACGGGGAGGATGAAATGTTTGCTGGTGGCTGAACATGGTTGAGTCGATAGCTGATAAATAAAGGGAGTCCCTCTTCCCTGGTCACAGCAGCCTTCCAAAAATCATCTGCATAAGAGGATGCATGCAGCTAGGCAGCAAGCAAAGCAGAGATTTTCAGGGCAGGGGTGATTTCTCTATAAACACATCTTCTGGGAGACCAGCATTTTTGAAACAAATGGGAAGTTGGTTGCATAGGTGTGCAGGAAGATACCTCACCCAGCTGGTGTGTGTTGTAATGTATATATTGTGATTTCTAGTGTTGGACTCGTTGTTAGCAATTGTTAAATCCAAATTCAAAAAGCTTTGAAAATACCAGAGCTGCACAACAAAGCAAAGCCCTGGGAAGGCTTTTAGTAGAGCCAGGAAGTAAAAACAGGGAATTTATGCACACCTTAACTGTACGTCTCCGTGTTACGTGGTTTGTGTTGGATGCTGTTGGATGCTGGCAGAATGCAGTGTTGTTCTTACAAGACCTAAATTCTGCAGCAGAAGAGTAATGAGTGCTGGTTATCGTGTGGAGCTTTGCCCTCTTTGTAACCAAGTCAGCTAAGAAGTTAATTGTGTTTGTGATTACTTCTGCTAAAATTGGTCTGGCATTGGAGACTGTCCCGGTGTGCTTCCCCACCCGAGGCAAAAGCGTGTCTTTTTGCTGCTCTCTGACAATTATTTTGTTCAGCACTTCATAACATCACTATGAGGATACCCAGTCATTTACAAACTGAGCTGCAGCCCTCTGCAGCCTGGGATCAGATTACAAGGTGCTGACAGTGATGCTACAAGATGGGGCAAGGCCTTCGCCATCTCCCTCTCATCTTCATGCACTCTTTAGGCTTTGCTCCCAGAGTGGAAGCGTTTGGCCAGGAGAGCCTGTGAGGGTGTGAGGGTGGTATGGTGCCTTGTGCTGTAAGAGGGGAAGGGCAGAAACGCACACCTCCCACTCAGCTCCTCGTCACCCACAGCTCAGCTGCACGCACCCGGGGACTCAGCCACCGCAGGTCTGATTGAAAGAGCTCAGAGCTTCCCAGGGATTCAGCTGAATTCCTGGCTGATAGACAGATCTGTAAAGTGTGACACCAGAGGTATCACATCATCAGTTCCCTTACAAAAAGTAGAATTGAGCTGGTGAGCAAAGCAGAAGCACGGGTCTTCATTGCTGAGTTCTCAGTGGAGATGCACAGTGGAGATGCAGGAGCCTCCAGGCACGGATCGCTTGTAAAGCAGCACAGAGGATGCAATTAATAATTTAAGTGACTACAGAGGCAGACGGGCACGGTGTGCCAGCTGCTCCTCGGCACTGCGCTGTCTGCACAGCCACCTTCAGAAGTCCTTGGCACTGCAGTAGCCAAGAGCTGCTCATGGATGCTTCCAGTCACCTTTATCTGTGCCCGTGCTGCAGCAAGCGGCGAGGAAACAGCAAGCAAATGGTGGAGGTTTGTGCAGCCCTGATGCTGAGCACACAGCCTGGGGCCTTCTGCTCGTGCTGAGTGGGGCAGGGCTCTCCCCTGTGCACCTGGAAACTGGGAGCACTTGCAGGCGTGCATCTCAGATGGGAGCCTATAGGTGTCACTGAGAGGCGCTGCTCTGGAAACCCTCTCTCAGCTGTTTCTTGTGTTTTAAGCCAAGCTGCTCAGAGAGCTCTTAGTTGCAGCTTTCTGGTTGATTGCTGGGAGTTAGGTGGCTTGTGCTAGGAACATCAGATGTGCTCCAGCTTTGTGCTCTGAGTGAAGCTGGGAGTGAAAAGCGAACCGATTCAATGCAGGCACCTCCTGCTCCAGCTTTGGGTTCTGAAGGAGTCTTGAGCCATCAGGACTAAACTGACGATTATTAAGGAATAACGATGGCCCGTAAGTGAAAACGCTATGGCACTTCGCACTGTTCCAGTCTCAAGGATCACTTTCTTCAAGGAAAACCTCAAATAAGGAAAGAACTGAAATGCTTCATGTGCTGGTGGTGAGCACGGAGTGGAGCTGTGTGTGTGCCCCAGGCTGGGGAGCTCAGTGCAGGCTCAGGTTAGGCTTTGGTTCTTCCAGTGGCACCTGTTGCACTTTCTGCTTACTGATGACTTCATGCTCGTTGATGCTGGCCGTGCTCCCTTGTGTTTATTAGCACATGGTTACGTCTCGTGAAACTGATCAGCTCAGGACCATGCCCTGCCCAGTGTTTGTTGCTCTGCTCAGAAGTCTGTGGCACTGAGAATTCTGTGAACGCGGTGCGACTCTTGGGCCACGTTGGTAGCAGTGCATGAAGCATCCACTACTGACTGCAGGTGGCTTCACACACCGGCGCAGCTGAAGTCCTTTTCTACCTTCTGCGTCCCGAATGGAGCCGTCACACCCAGCCAGGCACTGGGAGCAGTCATGGCACAGCACCCGCATGTCCCAAAAACGTGCTCAGGCACTGTCTGGGAAAGTGCTAGTTGGCACAGGCCAGGAGCTGTGGGTGTGCTAACAAACAGGCTTGGGTGATCGCGGGCCGCTGCTCCAGTCCACACCTTGGCTCTGTTTCACTTACTAGTATAAACACAGCCTTGCTGCTGTCGGTGCTGCCCATCCTGCAGCCATCCTGCAGCCAGAAATAGATCTCCTGGGAGTGACGCCGCTCCTCATCTTGCAAAACACAACTGTGGCGCAGGATGGACCGAAAGAAAAGGGCTCCAAAGCGTTTTGGGCTGAATGTGAATGTTATTTTTTGGTAGTCTTCAGTTTGCAGTCTTCATCAGTATTGTCTACAAGGTGTTGTTAGCAAGAAAGAATTCCCTGCAAGTTGCTTCAGTGTTGTCTCTCTGAGAAGCAAAACTGTTCCTCCAAGCTGCAGAGCTGCTGTGAGATGCTGTGCATCACTGTCAGAAGAAACCCAAAGCCTCAGCATGTTCTGAGTTGCTGCCTTTCAGAGCAAATAAGTAGCAACGGCTTCTGCTGTGGGACAGCAGAGCCCCTAACAGAGTGACAGCAGAGGAAGGGAGAGAATGGCAGGGGTGCTGCTCAGAGCCGCACTGGCACTAAAGCAGCCTTTGAGTGCTGGGTTGGGGTTGTTCAGTGTGTGCACTGGGATCTAAGCTGTGATATCTTCTACTTGGCCACTAAAGCAACTTTTTCAGAGGTGTTGACCTACAAAAGGTGTTTGGCTGTTGTTTGTCAGGTACTTATCCGTGTCTCTGTTCTTACTCTGGCTCATCTTCAGAGAGATGTTGCACGAGGGGCAGCAGGGCAGGGAGGGGTGAGTGTTATTGTTAGGAGATACAGGACCATCCAGTTCCTCATCCCCTCCCTGAGAAGGTCTGGACACCAGGGACAGCATCGCAAGGGAGTGTAACAGGATGGGGATGCAGATGTTCTGCCTCCATGGCCTTTGCAGCAGCCAGTATCTTCCATTTCCTGCCACATGTAGTCAGGAGAATGTGAGACTGTGCTTTCTGTGGTCACTCAGTGAGCCTACTCACCATGGACTTTGTGTTTTACATTTAATTTATTATCATTAAATTTTATATGCTTTTTTATCAATTGATATCACGAGATCCTCTACAGTTCTTTTTCCAGTCAGCTATAGACTGTCATGGATAATTCTGTAGCAGCAGCAAACTTTGTCACATAATCAGCCAACCCCTCTCCAGGCCACTTAAGATGGATGTTCATGTGAAAAATGCACACTTAGCCCTATTTCAGGGCCCTTCTGTGAGGCCTACAGCCAGGGTAGGGTTCATATTTTAGGGCTTATTAATAAACACCAGCTCCACCCAGAAACCAACCAGTCTGATGCTGGGTGAGCTAATCCCTCCAATTTACAAGCGGTAAATGAAATGGTTTAACAGCCAGCACTGCAAGGAGGAGGTGATAAGGAAAGAACAAAGCACTATCACAGTGAGCAACGGTGACTTTCCCGAAGTACGGCCATAATTATTGGGAGTTCTGACTTAAGAGAGCAATGGCTAGAGCAACTGGCAGTTTCCCCCCGGCTGCAGGGATTCATTTAGGTGGGCCCTGCCATTGGGTCCAGGCGTGCAGCTGCCCCCGAGCTGCCGCTGTGTTCCTGACAGCCGCTCCTGCAGCCACTGCCTGCTGCCCTCTCATTTTGCCGGCTGTTCCGCCTCTATCAGCCACTCCTGCGCTGCTCGCAGTCATCCTGTGTTCCTCATCACTGTGATCTGAGCGATGGCCTCCCTGCCATAAATCATAGAGTAACAGAAAAGCTTGAGTTGGAAGGGACCTGAAGGCTCATCAAGTTCATCCCTCCTGCTGCAGGCAGCGCTGCCAACCACTAGATTGTGTACTAGATCAGCTTGCCCAAGGCCCATCCAACCTGGCCTTGAACACCTCCAGGAACAGAGGTGCATCCTCAGCCCCTCTGGGCAACCACTGTCACCTGCTGTTGTGAATAACTGCTGTTTGAAGTGCCCTGCCATCTCACTGCTCGGTGCAGGGCTGGATGCAGCGGGTGAAGCAGTGAGCAGGGTTGCCCAGGCACCGACTGGCTGGGGGTGAGTGGGGAGGTTTGCTGGGTTGTCCTCACCTCCACAGGGCTTCCTTTGCAGACACGTGCGTAACGGGGCGGTGATCGCACGCTGCAGCCAGCCCGAAATCAGCTGGTGGGGCTGGCGGAATGCTGACGACGAGTATCTGGTGACATCGATTGCCAAAGCCTGTGCCTTGAACCCCGGAGCGAAGGCACCCGGCGGCGCACCACACAACGGGAGCAGCGACGGCGGCGAGGCCTGCGAGGCTGACTTTGGTGAGACAACGCATTTCCTTCTGCTGTCCCCTACGTGTGCACGTGATACAGCGCTTCCTGCGCCTAAATGTTGTTGCTGCTAACAGGGATGTCATAGTGCAAGATTTAAACCTGGTATGCAGGTTCATAATCTGGGCCGTGCGTGTGGGGTGGGTACACAGCCAGTGCTGTGGGAGGGAGGGAAGGAGGTGCCAGCACTCAGCCTGGGCTCTCTCTGCAGACTCGTCCCTGACCGCGTGTTCGGGTGTGGAGAACGTGGGCACTCCTCAGAAGCTGCTGATCCTTGATGCCAGGTCCTACACGGCAGCCGTGGCCAACAGAGCAAAGGGAGGAGGCTGTGAATGCGAAGGTACTGCCCAAAGCACTTCTGGAACCTGCTGAGCCTAGTGGGCCCTGGAGCAGGTTGGGTCAGGTTGGCGTTCCGGTGCTCGGTCTCTGGGATCACACTGCCCTTCTCAGTTGTGCAGAGTCCATTACTGCACAGAAACAGCTGCTGGCCCACGAGGCTTTCCAGAGAAACTGCCTACACTGAGATTGAGCAGTGCTGCTGTGGGGGAACAACCAAACCATGCGTGGAGGCAATCGCTGCAGTGGCAGCAGCAGTTCCTGAGTGTTTCTGTCTCTCTTTTGTTCAGAATATTACCCAAACTGTGAAGTCGTGTTCATGGGCATGGCCAACATCCACTCCATCCGGAACAGCTTCCAGTATCTGCGAGCTGTCTGCAGTCAAGTGCCAGACCCCAGCAAGTAAGTCACCTGGCTCTAGCCGTGGGAGAGGTGCTCACAGTGCTTAAACATGGCCCGTTTTGTCCCTGGTAATCTGGAACGGATTGCATCACGGGTTTAAGTATCTGTTGTTTGTATGTATCCTATTTTCTACCTTTCAGTAACATCAGGGAGAAATGGCAATTACATGTCAGTTTGCAGTTATTCCCAAGCTGGTTAACTCTTCTTTTTGACATATTTTTTAAAGAATCTTATTTTCATTGAGAAGACAAAAGTAACTTGGGTTAACGTGTTGTTTTGCCACTGGAGGACTAAGCCACCGTCTCCCTGCTTTTTTGCACACCTTCTAGCTGGCTTTCAGCCCTGGAGAGCACCAAGTGGCTGCAGCACCTTTCTGTCATGCTGAAGGCAGCAGTGCTGGTCTCCAGTGCAGTTGACAGAGAAGGACGTCCAGTGCTGGTTCATTGCTCTGATGGCTGGGACAGGACCCCGCAGATCGTAGCGCTGGCGAAGATTCTTCTGGACCCCTACTACAGGACCATGGAGGTAAGCGTTGTGCTCCTCTGCCGTTTCCTGCTGTCAAATGGCAGTCCTTGTCTTTGAGTCTCAACAGCAAGGAGCAAAACTCCACGTGGCAATTAGCTTACTGGCATTTCAGAGCTGTTATTATGGGCATTGAATGTTCTGTGTGTTCTTCCTGCCTCTTTTTCGCTGTTCGCTGAAGTGCGTTGGTAAATAACCTGTTGTGTTCAAGGTGCAGCTGCTTCCCTGCTCTTCCTTGTGATTATTTTATTTATTTATGTTCATTCTCGAGGCTGTTTGTCATATAAAATAACAGATGTCACTCTGTGTTTGAAAGCCTTCAGGTGTAGCTTTGCCCCCAGACCAAGCCACTAACAATTTCCTTGCCAGAGCTACATTAGTCCTGAGATCACTTGCCTCTGCTGGCTGATGGGCTTTGCCTTGTCTCACTCGGTGCCTACAGCAAAATTTTCTCTTTTATTTGCAGGGTTTCCAGGTGCTCGTTGAATCAGATTGGCTGGATTTTGGTCACAAATTTGGTGATCGCTGTGGTCACCAGGAGAAGGTGGAAGATCAGAATGAGCAGTGCCCAGTTTTCCTGCAGTGGCTGGATGCTGTTCATCAGCTTCTGAAGCAATTTCCTTGCCTCTTTGAATTTAATGAAGCCTTCTTGGTAGGAAATACACACGCAAACACTTCTTTATTCCTTACCAACTGTGAGCAGAGGCAGAGAGGAGGCCGTGATATTTTATGGTGTTATAGTTGAAGGAAAGAAAAATCAAATTCTTTAAAAATTGGGAAGTGTCTGAGTACTGCTTGGGCTCTCTGCTGGCATTCCTCACATACCTGTGCGGGTTCAGCCCTGCCCTTTAGTTGAGGCATTCTGACCTGGTTCTGTATGTGCAATGCTGCTGACAGCTTCTCTTTAACTGCTTACATTTCTTCCTTCTCCCAGTGGGGACTGCAGGCTTGGCAGACCAAGCAGACTGGGCAGTGATGGAAGTTTTATGTTCAGCAGTTTCTTTGGATTGCTTCTTCTCCAGGTCCTTTTGCAGCCCAGTGAATTCACATACCGTCAGTAGCTGTGTTTTAATCAAAAGCTGCCATCAGCGGCACTGTTTCAACCCAAAGCTTGGTTTAAGAAAAAAATATGGGGAAATGATAGCTATTAATCTGTGTCTTGTCATGTAATACAGCTTAAGGTCATAGACATGGTATCAGTTGACTGTTGATTTCACTTTAATGAAAGTGCCTTCTGTTATCCCCTCTTTGTCCTGCCCTGTGTGACAGAGAGGACAGCACTAAGGTCACCAGCTGGGTGAGAAGTGCTTGAATCTTCCCAGAGAGGTGGAAGATGTTATCCCTGGAGACACTGCTTCCCAATAAACCGTGACAGCTGTTCTCCCTTTGATGCTGCAGGTGAAGCTGGTGCAGCACACATATTCCTGCCTCTATGGGACCTTCCTTGGGAACAGCCCGTGTGAGCGAGAGATGCACAACATCTACAAGCGTACCTGCTCCGTGTGGTCCCTGCTGCGGGCTGGAAATAAGAACTTCCACAATCTTCTCTACATGCCAGGGTCTGAGCAGGTGAGCATTGCTCCTGACCTCGCTTTCTGGGCTGCCCACTCGCCAGGCACTGCGAGAGGAGAGGCTGGAAGCTTTCCTGCTGCGTTCAGCTCTGAGCACAGTGGTTGTTGCAGGTGCTGCATCCCGTGTGCCACGTGCGAGCGCTGCACGTCTGGACAGCGGTGTATCTGCCGGCTTCCTCCCCACACCCTTTGGGGCAGGACGACATGGACATGTACATGCCCCCTGGATCTCAGAGCCAGGAGTTCAGTGGCAGGTGTTTGGACAGGTAAATGCCTAGAGCTCCGTGCCGGGTTGCCTCTTACCCGCAATCATCTTCACCTTCTTGTAGTTCCTCTGTTTGACCTCATGCACTCATTATCTGTGCTGCGGGGAGCAAGATCTGTGTTGTCCATCCACTTGCTCACTGCTGCACTAAAAAGGCAGACTGCAGATGCCAGGCTCTGGTGTTCTGCATTTCATGCTGCTGCACCCCTCCTCTCTTCCCACCCCATGATCTCCAATTAGAAACATTTCCATTATCACAGCTACAGCTGAAATGAGGGGAGTTTCAAAGAGTTTTGTTTTGAGATTTGCTTTGCTTTGGGGTTCCAGATTACCAAAGACAAGATCTATGGACGACCTGCTTTCAGCCTGCGACTCCAGCAGCCCGCTGACCCGCACATCCAGTGATCCAAACCTGAATAACCACTGTCAGGAGGTGCGTGTGGGCCTGGAAGCCAGGCACGCTGCCACTGAGGGAGCCGAGCTGCACGTGGGAGAAGGCAGCGTGGCGGCTGCTGCTGAGACACAGCAAGTGGAGGAGCAGCAGGAAAATGCCCCCCTGCAAGCCAGCAATGCTTTCAACAGCAGCACTGAGCATGAAGAGCAAAGGAAGAAGCTGAGCAGCTGGGCATCTGTGCCAGCAAATGACGTGTCTGTGGAGACAGAAAAGGAAAATGGAACGTACGTGGAGGAACTGGATGGTACATGCCCAGCTCCAAATCCTTCCAAACAGGAAAATGTTGACAGGGTTTCCACCAGTTGTGGAAAGCAATTAGAATCCCGTTCCCAGGAACCTCTGAAGGCTGCTGGCTTGGCACCCGGTGGAGAAGGCTGCCCCAAGAAAAACACCACCTGCCAAGACATTCCCAGCCAGGAGCCACCGGCACCCAGCGCTCCTTCTCAGGAGCCGGGCGTCCCCTGCCCAGATGAAGACAACAGCAAAGGCTATACTGGAAGGAAGGGGCTCTGTGAGGATCCCTGCCGGATGGGGAGAGTCCCACTAGAGCAATGGCGCAAGCCCATTTCCCAGAGCCAAAGCAGCGAGTTCTCCTTTTTGGGGTCCAACTGGGACAGTTTTCAAGGAATGGTGACATCGCTCCCCAACGGGGAGCCCACGCCCAGACAGCTCCTCTCCTACGGTTGTTGTAGCAAAAGGTTGAGCAGCAAACAGCTGCGGGCACCGGGCCTGTGTTTCAGTGGCCAGTGGGCTGCCAGGGAAGGTGCGAAAGGCTCAGTCTGCTCTGGCCACGTTGGCACGCATTTTGCAGGCTCTGCAGGGAAGCCCAGCCGTTCGTGGCTACCCTGCCACCTGAAGCAAGCGGCTGGGCCCAAGCACATGCCACCAAAATGTCCTTCTCCCGTGCCTCCTCTTTACCTGGATGACGACGGGCTCCCTTTCCCCACGGATGTGATTCAGCACAGGCTGCGGCAAATCGAGGCCAGCTACAAGCAGGAGGTGGAGCAGCTCCGCAGGCAGGTGCGGGAGCTGCAGCTGCGGTTGGACATCCGCCACTTCTGCGCCCCGCCGGCTGAGCCGCCCATGGACTACGAGGACGATTTCGTAAGTAGCTGCCTGACGGCCTCAGCTGCGCTCATCTCGGCCGGCAGCAGTCCCTGCACACCCCCCGCTGCCTGCTCCCAGCTACGTTTGCGTTCCTGTAACTGCAGAGCAGATGGTTAAGACCATCGCTGTGTTTCTTCAGCCCCGTTCCCCTCATCCACACGCCATGTCCACGTGCCTCCTGGAGGTGCTTCTGCTTCCAGGGGGCCAAGCGATGGCTCCTGTGTGGTTGTGAGTGCTTCAGTGCTTTGCCCCTCGCGTGGGGAAATGCAGAGCCACCCGTGTGCCCCTCGCAGGCGTTCTGTGGCTGGGGACGGAGTGCCCTTGGACAGGGTGTGTGACTCTCTTTTTTCAGACGTGTCTGAAGGAATCCGATGGCAGCGACACTGAGGACTTCTGCTCTGATCACAGTGAAGATTGTTTGTCAGAAGCGAGCTGGGAGCCTGTTGACAAGAAGGAGACCGAGGTATGTGTGCTCTAATAGCAAATGCTGTAAGTGCAGCAGGAGAGGATGTTTCCTTTCTGGCAGCTGATTTCCATGGTTACAGCAATGATGAATAGGCTGGAAGCAGGGCTGAGAGAAGCCACCCTTGTCCTTTAAGGCAAGGGAGTGTTACATCCTCATCTGCTGCATCCCACGGAAAGGAACCTGTGTGATGGGCTGTCTCAGGGCTGGCCTGTTCTTGTCCAGAGCAACATCTCAGCCTGCGTTCCTGAGACCTGGTCAGTGTGGTGTTAGGCTTGGAGCTGATGAGGACTGCTGTTTGCCCTAGGTCACGCGGTGGGTTCCAGACCACATGGCCTCGCACTGTTTTAACTGTGATTGTGAATTCTGGCTGGCAAAACGGAGGCATCACTGCAGGTAAACAATATTTTTGCTGCAGTCCCACTCTTCTTCTCTACCTGTCACTTGAACGTCCCAAAATGCCTTCTGCAATGTTTGTCCCCTCCACCTCTGAAGAGAAATTATTAGGACCTTTCTTTATTTACCAGATCTCAGAAATTCCCTGCAGATTCCCAGTCTGCTATGTTTTCCTTGTTTCCATTTCCCCGAGGTTTTTGATCCTCCTGACCCCAAACTGGATCCTTTACACTTGCTGAATTTTTTTCCTGGTGTTTGCAGCTCTCTTCTCACTGCCTTTCTTTCCTCCTGACAGGAACTGTGGAAATGTGTTCTGTGCCGGTTGCTGCCACCTGAAGTTGCCCATCCCTGATCAGCAGCTGTATGACCCTGTCCTCGTTTGTAACTCCTGTTATGACCACATCCAAGTGTCTCGTGCCAGGGAGCTCATGAGCCAACATCTGAAGAAGCCCATCGCCACAGCTTCCAGCTGAATGCCAGACAAGGGACCTGTCTAAGCCCAGCCTTTTCTCTCATGGGTTTGAAGGGTGACTCTGCCTCCACTGTCATTGTGAAGGCCTTTGGTGCAACACTTGAACACCAAGCTTGAATGCACTGTCTTCAGCAGTCTTACAATCAGACTGGAGCAGAGGAGCTCAGATTAGAGAGCACAGAGTGCCTCCACTCTGGTACCAGTGGGCCGTACATTGTAGTCTGACCTAGGGCAAAAGAGGGGATTGCAACCTCTTATGTTTGTGGGCTGGAAAGCAATGTTTTCACAGATATTGCCAGTGCAAAGTACCCCCAAAGCAATAGAAAGGCATGTTTAGAACCAACTCCCCCAACAAAGGCAGGCTGCTGTACAAGAAGGAAGAGGGCAGACTTGAGGTGGTGCTGCGTGCTTTGGAAGGGCCTCAGCCTGGAGCAGTTCTGTAGATTGTCTTTCCATGAGTGTGATTTGTGATCAGCTTGGTGAACAAGACTCGTTAGCCATCACTAATTGATTTTCTCTAGAGCATTGAAGAGAAATTCATTCTGGTGGAAACAGGCCGAGCAGATTCTGCCTGTTCTCATGCTCTGCTAGGATTGGTGAATGCACCTGACTTTGCCCTGCCCGCCAGCTGTGCGGGGCAATGGGAGATTGGCTTTCTCACTTCTGCTCTGCCCGTCTGCTTTGTCTGCGGTGTGTCACAGCCTGGTGCTAACACAGGAATGGCACCTGATCCTCTCCTGGCATGGAAACAGAACTCGCGTTCCTGTGTTGCTCCTCCTCCCCTTCTCTGCCCTCAGCTCTCCACTTCCTACTGCTCTGTATCCTGAAAACTTGATACCTTGAGGGTATAGGCCATAATATGTTGTTTTACCTCCTGGAATGTGCTGTCTGGTGTATGTGAGGGTTTCAGTCCAAATGCTGCTATATATTTCTGTGCACTTAATGTAACCCGAAAAAGGGAGAATGAAGCATTGATACCAAAATGGAGGTGGGGAAAGACACTGGCTGACACAGACACTACAGCCTGTGCTTTTCACTTCAGGATGTACAACCAAGCTACAGTGATAAACATGACACGTGGCATCTGTTCAGTGGTGGAAACAATATCTCTGGTTTGCCCCAGTGCTACCTAAAATGCCTCTTGAATTTGACTTCCTTTTTTTTTGTCTCCTGTACAGTGGTCAGAGTTCAGAGTTGCCAACTTGTAATTGCCTCTCTGCTTGTTCCTTAAACTAGAGAGCAGGAATCCCAACTCATTCCAAAAAAGAAAAGTAACTGGGTTTAGAAAGTAAGAAAGATTTTGAAAGAGAAGATGGCTTTGGGTGAGCTTCAGTTTCATTGCTAGATCTCTGGGGGAGTTTCCATCCTGCCTCCTTTCCAAGATATCTGCAGGTATTAGTGAGGAAAAGAGTTTGAATGTGGGGCATTTCTTTCTAGAAATGCAGGTTTTCTTCCCAAAGACCTGGAAATGCCTGCATCATGAGCTGGGATCTCATATGGTTGGAGGGAGGAGCTGTGAGGGCATTTGGTCAAACAAGGCAAAGTACTTTACGCTGTTGTGACCTCCCAGACTTTTGCTGATGGTTTGTCATCTCCATCAGAGGGAACGGAACAGTGACCCTTTCCTGCACTTTGATATGTCAGCCTCTGGTTTTGTAAATCCCAGTAGTGCAAACCGAGCTAGCATCACCTGAAGACCCTGTACCTACTTGGACTCTGCTTCTTTTCCATACTGGGAACAACCAATATGGCTTTGGGACGAGAAGGCACCTTGCTTCAGATTCTCCCCTGCCTTGTACCTTGCAGTCATTGCCAGACGTGGAAGAGTGACCATTGGGCTGGCAGAAGAATCTGCTCCTGTTTTACACGTGTTGGAATGACTGCAAGCAATAAGGAAGCCAGAAACTAGGTACTCCTGGCCCTTCCGTTCAGGCCATTAGTCCAAACTGCTTTTAGCTCTTGTGAGTTTCAGCGTCACAATGTGCTGGCCAAAAACTCTAAAATCAGTTCTATAGCATTGTGACAAACAAAATGTGCTGTACAACTCAATACAGTTGAAATAAAATCTCTATATTAGTGCTGCTGCGTCTGGACCCATTATTTCATTTGTGGTGCGTTCTGGCTGAACGTTTCCCTGGTTGTTGCTTGCAGCCCTGTCCCTTGGTTAAGGTATGTTAGGAATTTGATATTCCTTCTCACAAATAATCATGGCTAGGACACAGAGCACTCTATGTCGTGATCTTCTCCAAAGCCCTGTGCTCTTTACCAAACAAACCCATGGCTCCCCAGGACAGCAACACCCTCCAGTCTCTCCCTTAATGACTCAGTGAGGATTTTTTTTCTTCCGAAGAAGAGCTGCTGGGGAGGATTTGCTGGCTTTTCACCAACGTGTTTGTACCACTTTTGCCTCTTAAGCTGCATTAGCTTTGAGCATCCCTAGGGATGGGATGGTTTTACTGGCTTCTGCATAGCTGGATCAGTGCCCGAGTTCCAGTTGAGGAGCATCAGTGTTCCTCCTGTGTTCTCTGGTGAGCTCATCCCTGCCCATTCCACCTCTGTACCTGGTGGCTGGTTGTGTTCCTGGCTGCAGAATGGCAGCTGGGGGCTGCTTTGATAAGTCAACCTGCCCTGCCAGGGATGACGTGGGTATCCTGCCAATCTGCTGGGGAGCTGGAGTGAATCTTTTAGAAAGTCTGTCTTCAATTTAAAGCATCCGGGGCGTTGAACTGGTCTCTTGTGAAGTGTTCAGGTCAGACAGGTGCCTACACGGTTTGTTGCATCAGAAATATTAGCAGAAAGATAGCTTGTCACATTTAAAAACCATCCGTTGCTCCTGAAACAGTCACACAAAGGCAGATCGCCTTTGAAGGCAATGTTTCTGGATGTAAATGACGAATGCTGTTTCTGTATTAAAAAAAAAACCCAAACCAACAACCCCACAGATTAACTTCCAGGCTCTGCTCTTAATGTTTCCGTGCCATCTGGCTGTGCAGGAAGGGCTGGCTGCTGGATGGCTCTTCTGGCATCTCATGGCCAGATGGAACAGTACTTGAGCAGAACTGCCCCGAGTGCATTCAGAGCTCTGTGAACACTTTGCTCGAGATACTTGGAACTTGTGCTGTCAGGCTGGCTGTGCCAGCAGGGACGCTGCACATCCATGAGCTGAGCGCAGAACAAAGCGTTATTGCTTCGAGAATATAAAGCCACAATTTGCCAACACGTTCAGCCTGAAGTAATCTATGTGTGCATGCTGAAATGTGTCTAAACCCAGCACAAACAGTGAGATCAAAGCCTTCCCCTATCAGTGCAGTAACTGCCGTGAATTCTTAGCAAATTAACAACCGGAACTGCTTATGATGTACCATAATATCTCATCAGCCACTGAACAAAATAAACACAGATTTAGGTGTAGTGAGAAGTCAGGTCAAGCTTGTGATGGCTGGGTAGTATTCAGTCGCTAAGCCATTAATAGATAATGCTAAAACTGCAGCGGATGTGAAGAGACATGTTAAGCCTCCGTTATAAAAGAGGAAAAAAAGCAAGAATGTGATAGATGGCCTTCTAGTGAACCCTGCAAGTACTGAACAGGAAACAGTTTGAAGTGAGAGACAGACAAGGAGGATGCAGGCTTTCTGAGGTGTGTTTGATGTGTTTCCGACCCTTCCATTTGCAGTGGAACAGACAGTAGTAGTAAAACACTCTCCCCAAATGGCACACTTCCGTCAGTGCTAACTGTGGTACGGTCCAGTCTGTGGTACTGTGGGTATTGTGGTACCTCAGAAGCTAACAGTGATAAATATGGCAAATTGTCCTTAAAAGAAAACTGCTGCATGCAGTCCCAGTCTGTTCTGAAAACAAAAAAGAAAAAAAAAGTTGCTGATGGCAGCACACATCTTTGGTCTCACAAAGTCCAGGTTAGTTACACAACTTCAGTCTCCAGCACGGCGATGCAAGTGCAGTTTCTACTGACATGGCTGTGTCTTTTCTCACTGAAAACACGCTTTGAGCCCATGTCAGCCTTTGGGATGGAAAAGCTGGGCCTGCCCCCCACTGAGCGGGGGGTGCTGGGTCAGCCTGGGCTGGGGGCTGCTTGTGTGCCTCACGTGTCCGGGGATAAAATGCTCAGTGTCACAAGTGCCACTTCCCTTGTGTGGCTGTGACCCCATTTCGTACTCAGGCAATAAAGTGCTTCCTGTTACCTTTCTGTAAAGCAGTCGTGCTGTACAAAAATGAGCAACAGAGAATGGTGTATTTGTTTATCAAGAACATATACCAAGAAAATGCAAGAACAATGTAGTTTCATTTATGATTAAAAAAAAAAAAAGAAAAAGCCAATTTTCTTTACATTTGCATTTCTTAAAAAATGGCTGCAAAGGCATCCAGGGCAATGCTTGTATGGGGAAGGAAAACTGAAGTATGTGTGGGGTTGGAAGGGTGACAAGGCAGGTGTTGAGTGAAGGCTGGAGGGGAGATTGAAAGCATGCAGGAAAGGAGAGATGAGGGGAGGAAGCAGCATCAAGGCTGGCTGAGAAGGCCAGACCTGCTGCCAGCTGACAATGCAGACCTCGCACTGACCAACAGCCTGCAACTGATCCACACTTCCTACGGAGCAGCAGTTCATTATTACTGATCTGTTTCAAGCGAGAAGAAACCTCCAGTGCTCCCCAGAAACACCTTTGCTCAAAGACAAAGATCAGAGCCTGATCCACCCAGCGACCAAAGGGGATTCTTACCTCCTCCTGGTCACCAGGCTTGCTTGGTGAGTCAAGGACACTCCCATCGTGTGACACAGCTACCCGAGAGCTATGAAGCTGTTTCCTTCATGCTTCCCTCCTGCTGCATCTGCTGTGAAATCGTCTCGTGTGACCTGGCATGAGCTGTGAGGCACCAAAAGGTGCAAGTCCTGGCTGTGCCTGGAGCATGCAGCACTCTGGATGCTGATGAAAAAACATTCCATCGTTAAAAAGTCATCTGTTTTGCAGCTATGGGCTCATCTACAAAGTACTGGAGGAAACACTTTGAAGGGACTTCTTAGTTACAGGCACTCATTCTCTGCATTTTCGTTACGAGCTACATATTGCTGAGTACGGCCTGAGTTACGGATAACACCATAAAACCACTCCTTTCCCAACATCAGGCCTTTGAGGTCTTCTTGCAGTGCAGCTACAGAGGGGAAGAAGAGAAGCTTTAAATAATTTCACCGATGTACTGCAGGAGACAAGATGGGAAATTGTCTTGCGGGCTTTTTCTTGATTTTCATGTTTGTGTGCAGGGTGCTTTACTTTCAAGTTAGCGCTGTTTACACCTAGCAACGTCATGCGATTCTCCAGAGGATAAATTACAAATCGTTACTGAAGATACAAAAACGCAAAGGCCTGGGAAGATGTGTCACCTCCACACGGGTGGGAGGAGCTGGCGAGCTGTGCGCCATCACGCACCGCTTAAAGCCACTCTTCCACGGCCCAGGTCTGTGTGTGACAAAGCTGGCAGTATGCAATATGCTGACGGTGCTCATGCACACTGTTGCTACGACTCAGAATAAGGACAAATGTGCCCCAATTGCTCAGGACGGAAAAATAATGCTCTGGCAGAGAGGCAGCACTCTCTCCCAGCCCTCCTCATGATCACTGCTTGCCCCGTTCCCTGCTTTACCTGCCTGTTCTGCTCTGAGGTGACCTCAACCCCAACACCTCTGAGCCGGGCACAGACCAACACCTCCAGCTGCCCCCACGCCACCAAAGGTCGCCTCCTAGCGCTTATTTCTGCAGGAGGGAACCCACGGCCACCACGTCACAGCCTCATTTTAACTCTACTGCTTGCACTGGGAGAGACCAGAACCGCGTGTGGAGTTTCAGGGCAGAAGCGACAACCGTTTCATCTCTCCCGGTCCCATCGACACCCGCTCTCTCCTCCCTTCTGCAGGAGCAACCCGCGGGGTTTCTCTCTCCCCCAGAGGCGCCCACAGGAGGCAGCCGGCCGTCCCAGCCCTGCGCTGGGGCTCCTCCAGAGGAGCCATCCCTCGCCGAGCCGTTATTCAGGCTGAGAGGGTGCGAGGGTGAGAGCTGAGGGGACGGCGGGGCTGCGGTTGGACGGGGAGACTCTGAAGGAATGGAGATGGCGGCGGTGCCGCGCGACTGGCGGCTCTCGGGTCGCACCGGTGCTGCCCTGCGGCGTCCCTCGCGCGGCGGCCGTTCGGTGCGGAGCGGCCGCGGCCATGGAGGAGCCGCTGCCGCCCCCCGCCATCAACCCCAACAACTTCCCGGCCAAGCTGTGGCGGCTGGTGAACAGCCCGCGGTTCCGCTCCATCCGCTGGGACGCCCGCGGCGAGGGGCTGCTGATCGACCAGCCGCTGTTCGAAGCCGAGCTGCTGGGCCGCGCGGGGCCGCGCCAGGGCGGAGACGGGGCGGCCGGAGAGCTCTTCAAAACCACCAACTTCACCAGCTTCATCCGCCAGCTCAACCTGTACGGTTTCCGTAAGGTGGTGGCGGCTCCGGCGCCGCCCAGGGCCGGCTCGGGTCCGCAGAGCGACGGCGGTTCGGGCGGCCACCTGCACCACTTCCACAGCCCGCATTTCCGCCGCGACCGCCCCGACCTCCTGGTCCATCTGAAGCGCATGACGAGCGCCAATAAGGCCAAGCTGGCGGCCGGTCTGGAGGTCGGCAGCCGCCCGCCCAACCGCTTCCAGCGCCCGCCCGGAGAGCCACCGCCGCCGTCGCCCCCGACGCCCGGCAAGGCAGACAGGAGCGGTGAGCGGCGGTGGGGCGGCCGGGAGATGCCGCGTGGGGCAGACGAGCGATGTGCGATGTGCGATGTGCGATCCCCTCTCCGGCCCGGCCGTGTCACCTCGGGTTGCCTTGAGGCAAAGGACGGCACGCGGCCTTTCTGAGGCTGACAGGGCAGGAGGTGGTGCGGCTGAGCGGGGCGGTTGACACGGTAGAAGGAAGGGATGCCATCCAGAGGGATCTCGACAGGCTGGAAAGGTGGGCAGGGTGAACCTGAGGAGGTTCAACACGGCAAAGTGCAGAGTTTGGCACTTGGGCCGGAGGAATCGCAGGCGTCCATACAGACTGGAAGGAGCGGTGCTTGAGAGCAGCCCCGTGGAGAGGGACCTCGGGGTCCTGGTGGATGAAAAGCTGAACATGAGCCAGCAGTGTGCATTGCAGCTCAGAAGGCAAATGGTATCCTGGGCTCCATCAGCAGAGGGGTGGCCAGCAGAGACAGGGAGGTGATCATCCCCCTCTGCTCTGCTCTTGTGAGGCCCCATCTGCAGTGCTGTGTCCAGGTCTGGAGCCCCACTACAAGATAGGGAGCTGTTGGAGAGGGTCCAGAGGAGCCACAAAGATGATCAGGGGACTGGAGCAGCTCCGCTACAAAGACAGGCTGAGGGAGCTGGGCTTGTTGACCCTGGAGAAAAGAAGGCTGTGGGGTGACCTCATTGCAGCCTGCAGTACCTAAAGGGAGCCTGCAAACAGGAGGGGAATCAACTCTTTGAAAGGGGAGATAACAGGACAAGGGGAAATGGTTTGAAGTTGAGGGAGAGAAAATTGAGGTTGGATGTCAGGGGGAAGTTCTTTACTACGAGAGTGGTGAGGTGCTGGAACAGCTGCCCAGAGAGGCTGTGGTGCCCCATCCATCCCTGGAGGTGTTCAAGGCCAGGCTGGATGGGGCCCTGAGCAGCCTGGGCTGCTATGAAATGGGGAGGTTGGTGGCCCTGTGTGTGGCAGGGGGTTGGAGATTCGTGATCCTTGAGGCCCCTTCCAGCCCTGGCCATTCTGTGATTCGGTGATTCTGAGGTGGACCAGGGCTTTGCAACCATAAGGGCATAAAGCAGGCAGCAGCGCCGCTTCTGCATGCAGCCATCGGAGCTCTGGATGTCTGTGCTCTGTGGTTGTTTCCAGTAGGAGCTGTCATGTAACTCATGTGGTGTTTTGGGTGCTGTGCACGAAGTTACACCTGTAACAGTGACAAAACAAAAGCAAACCTTTCAGAAGGGAGGAAATGTGCTTTGATACTGAGGCCTGAAAACATTTAGGGTTTTTGTTGTTTTTTCAACATTATTAAGTTTTGAGCCCCTCACTGCAAGAAAGAGACAGAGACTCTGGAGTGTGTTCAGAAAAGGAACGGAGCTGTGAGAGCTGTGGAGCACGCGTCTGATGGGAGCGGCTGGGGGAGCTGGGGTGGGTCAGAGTGGGGCAGAGCTCAGGGGAGGCATCACTGCTGCCTGCAGCTGCCTGAAAGCAGGTGGTGGGGATGGGGGTCGGCCTTTGCTCCCAAGTAAAAGTGCTCTGATGAGAGGGGATGGCCTCAAGTTGTGCCAGGGGAGGTTCAGGTTGGATATTAGGAAAAACTTGTCCAAAAGAGTCATCAGACACCAACACGGCTGCCCAGGGAGCCGTGGGGTCACCGTCCATGGAGGAGTTCCAGAGCCGTGGAGATGTGGCGCCGAGGGATGTGGTTATGGGCATGGTGGGGGTTGGACTTGGGGATCTCAGTCCTTTCCAACCTGAATGATTCTGTCATTCTACCACTTCAGTGAAATCAGATCTGACCGGTGTAATACAGGCCACGGATGGAGTAAATCCTAAGAAAAATACAGCCGTTAAATCATTACCCCTTTTATGGGTGTGTTTTTGCCCTTGCTGTTAGCTGGTGTTTGCTCTAGCAGCCTGAGTTTCTAGAAAGAAAAAAAAGAACAAAGAAAATATCAGTTCTTATGGCAGTCGAGTTCTGACAGGCTGACAATTCCCCGTGTGCTCTGTGCTGTGCTATTTAGGGGCATGTCTTACTTTGCAGCAAACATGAGGTAATTTGATAGATGGAAGATATTTCTGTTTGCAAAGTGTCCCTCTGTTCCAGGTGCATTGCAACATATAGCTCGTGTTAAATGTCCAGGAACAGTTCCTGTAAAGCAGCTGGCACATTGTACCCTAACATCCAATGATGTCTTGTTTGTGTGTTAAACCACATTATCTTAACTTCCCCATCTACATGTAAAATACAAACAAAGGACTTCTCTCTTCATTCTCTGTTTTTACTGAGCTGGAAATAAACAGCCCTGTGCATGAGCTCTGAGTGAATTTTGGGGGACGAGCAGTGTGTATTTAGTGATTCTTCATGACTTGATGTGAATTTGCAGACCGGTGGCTGTGTGTTCCCTATTTCTCTGATCAGTTCCTATCAGAGGAGCGAAAGAGCAAAATGTGAGGCTGTTTTTCAGAAAGGCTGGTTTGATGCAGGCTGTTCCAAAGCTCAGCACGGCTGTGTGCAGTGCTGCGAGGTTGAACAAGCACAGTAATACTTCCCTGAATTCGATGAGGATTTCTGGGCCAGTGTTCCAAGAATATCAGAAAACCTCTCACAGAAACTGTGCTGCCACAGTGTAAGAGCAGATGACATTTCACAAAATAACAACGCAGAGATGGATGGAAGGAAATAAAACAGCAGAACTGTTTGTGCTGCCTTAGTCTAAACTGAAGTGGTTGAGCTGACTGGGAAAAAGTCGACGTAGGAATGACAAGTGATCTTATGAATCAAGGCGAGTTTGTGTATTTCAGAGAGGATATCCTTTATTACAGCCCTACCCAATAATGAACTACGAACGAATTGCTGAGCTTGTAGCATCCTTTCTCATTCTTCTTGAGGACTTGCTTGTTCTTGCAGAAATATTGGAACCCACACCAGGCCAGCGCATCGTCTGGCAAAGGAGGCAATCTGGCCTAGAATGCCAGCACTTCAAAGAGTTACGAAAACAACAGTAGCAAAAAGCAAAACCCACTGGGGGTAAATGACAACCTGTAAGCAGTGTTGCCTGATCTGAAGGACAAATCATTATTCTTTTTTTATCAGTTTACTTCTAACGCTTGTTCCCTTTCTCATTAGCACTGGTGCCCTTCTGTCACTTACCCAGAAGCCAAGTCACCTGCAGCTCTGCCTTCCTCCAGTGCTAATTTGCAGCTTGTGCTTTTCGTACTGGAGAATAAGAGGCTGGTGCAAGGCAGGACGCTTGGGAGGAAGCAGCTGCTTTTATATCCTCGCTTTGTTCAGACCCAACAATAAATCTGTCACTGCATCTGTTACTGGGTGTTGGGGTGGAAGGATCAGCTTGTGGGTTAGGTGCACTGTGGCAGAGGTTGCCTTCCCAAAGAGTGCTGCAGGGCCTTGGCTCCTTGTGTTCCTTTTCGTTACCTGTGACAACTCCTGGCATTAACAGTTGCTTTGTTTTGTGCCTGATGCAGGGCTGCTGGCTGCAGGACAGTTCCATCGGCCTTACCAACGAGACGGCTTGTTTCCTTACTCCTACATCTCAGCCTCCCCGCAGAGCCTCAGCTCCTTACCAGCAAAAAGCCCGGATCGGACTCCGATCCCTTCCAGAACGTGGCAGAGCTCCCTTGGGCTGCTCCCAGGACACAAGGCGTCCGCAGCCCTCCCAGACAAGGGGGTTGCCTTCCCCATATTCCAGAGGCTTCCGACAGAGGTCACGTACACCCTGCAGTCCGGTGCCTCTCCTGTGCCACTTCAGCAGGTCTCCCAAGCCATTGCCACTTCCCCTGCAAAGTACAGCAGCTACACGTCTCCCCTGCACTACTCACAAGCCTATTATCCAACAGGTAAGAAAAAGAATTCTAAAAGTCATATATATATATATATGTGCACTTTTCACAGTGCTCCGTCGTGTGTGTTTCAGTGAGAATTAGAAATTGTAAAGACTTTTAAAGACTTTTACAGCATTTTCAGTTCCGTATTCCTGCCCTCCCTCCAGACTTGGTATCCTCTGGTGATTTTCCATACAGCCTCCAGAGGCTGAAGGGTGAGGAGAACATTTGTCTGCACCTAGGCTGTTAGCCTAACTGTTAGCCTAACTTCCCTTTTTCTCTTTAATGTTTAATTAAGAAAAACTGACAGGGATGGCGTTAAGGCACAGAGGACTTATTGAAAAGTATCACACTGTTCCTTGCTCTCATCTTTTCCCAAGTAACTTTTTAAAGCCAAAGATCAGCTGCAAATCTTCTGCAGAATGTTTCCTTCTGCTCTATAATCTTTGTCCCCGTTTTCTTTCCTTCCCCAGCAGTGTATTTTTGTGTGCTGCAGACGGGGGGGCTACAAAAATCTTCACTACCTAAAATCTTTTGTCTGAAGCATTGCTGCTAGTCTTACTTCAGACGAGTTTTTGGGATTTGTTTTTCTAGAGGAGAATTGAAGCAAGTTGTTCTCCTGTTTTCTGCTCTTGCCTTGAACTGGAAAAAAACACGCTTGTTTTGTTTATTCTTATTTTTTTTATTTCCCTGGAACTTCTGAAACCCGGAACACCGTGACTCTTGGCTTGGACAAACCCAGGCTCAGTGATTACTCTCACTTTCTGCCCATTCCTCCCTTGGCAGCTGCTCCTTCACTGAGTCAGATATCCCTGTTTAGAAACCTTGCATGCGGTGGCTGCTGTCACTCTCCAAAAAGCACACAGTGAAATCTCCCTGTCTTTTGTGTGTTCTGAGGCCTCTGCTGGGAGCATTCGCTTCCATTTCAGACAGCAGCCACCGGTTCCGTTACACTTCTTGTCAAGGAGGGATTCTGAGGAATTATGCAAATCCTGTGGACACTTGTAAAGATTTAAGAAGCAGGGAACTTCTTGCCACGTGTTCCTTGCCCTGTAGTGTTACAGAGATCAGTGCAGAGAGTTTGCATTGCGAGCTGCAAGTCATTACGCCTCCTCCCAGGAGCAGGGTGAGCTGAGAGCACAGTTTAAGAGGGGAGACGATCCCTTCTTGTCTCTATCTGGGTACAGCTCACCTGCAGTTCTAGATGTCTCTATCTCCACTACTCCTCCAGACCTCTTCTGTGGTCAGGAAAGGAGCTGGGCAGCAGGAGGCTGTGATTCACTGAGCTTTTAGGCTTTGTGAAGAGGTGCTGCATGAGTGATCTCACTCTAATTTGCAGTATTGGCTGCAGAGGAACTGAGGGTGAGCAGCTTAGATTTAAACCAGCGTACGTAGATCCCTGGAACTGGGTGACACTGTTCTCTTCCACTGGAGTTATAAAAGTTTGAAGAAGAAATCAGTTATGCTGTTGAAAATACCTTTTTTTCTCCTTTGAAACACCATGGGAAAAGTAGAGCAGAATCTTTCTTTTTTTGGGGGGGGGGCGCTGGGAAGCACAGTAAAAGCATTCCACATTTTGCAAGGCGTAATAATTCAGGTGTGATTCAAATAGAGAACGTTGTGGAGGCCGAGGCTTTTGAAATTTCAGTAAACTCTTCAGTATTTTTGAGAAGAAAGGTTTGCCATTTCAATAGGCAGCATTAAAAATCTTTTCATTTTCTCTGCCACTTTGGGCAGTGTTCTTACTGCTGATTCTGTCTACCTCTTCATCTCTCTGCTATCCTTTTTTCTGTACCTCACAGCACACAGAATGCTGAAAGCCTATTTTTTCATATGTATACATGAAAAGTCTGCTTTCCTTCATCTTGAGAGCACAAAACCAAGATTAGCTTATTTGGAAGGTGATAGTTCATCTTAGAGAATGTATTTCACAAGAGAAGGGGCTGAAGAATGCATGCTCATTCTTGGAGCTCTTTTCATTTCATGTTTAATGAACATGTTTTTGAAGTCCTATTAAATTAAATCAGCGCTGGGCTTTGTGAAAAGATTCATCTCTGTGTGTGTTCAAATTTGTTTGTTAACTTAGGCAACAAAAAGATTTCCTTGTTTTTTTTCTCATTATGAGTCTTACTGAGAAGGCACTGAAACAGGAGATGTTCATCTGGATCTTTTGCTACTACTGGAGCATTTGAGAGTTGTAGGACTGCATCAGAGGAGTGTAGTGAAGTTTGATCATCAGAATATCCCAGTAATGGAAAGTCAGGCAATGAGCCCATGTGAGAAATATCAGTTCTTGATGCCACCTGGTACTGCAGGCCAGTGGTGCCTTTTGAGTACAGCTGTGGCTGTAGAGCTTGTTTAAATGTGGCAACCTTTTGTGAGTGACAGCTCAGGAGCAGTTATGTTATTCTGAATGATACATCCTCTGTAAGGATGAAAGGAAAGCTTAAAATTCACATATGCCTTGGTCAAAGGGGGCTTCTTAAAGTAAGTAAACAGCTGAAAACACAGTGTCTGTTTTAAAACAGCATAAATAGCACCACATTTTCCCTTGAGAAAAGCAGACTAGATGCATTAGTAATGCACTTGTAAAACTAGTAGTAGGATTTATCTTGCTTAAGATTCATCTGAATGTATAATATTCACTTGTATATGCCTGGGCTTGTCGTCTAGATTACATATATAGTCAGTAGAGAGAAACAGGCACCTCCCAGAAGTTGAGTCAATCCAGCCTTCTTAGATCTATGCTGTTGGAAGACAGTTTCTTTCTGTTGAGTCTGTTTCTATGTGAACTGTAGAGAGAGCACAGACACCTAGTTTTGGAAACTGGGAGAGCACGAAGTGGCAATGCAATCCATCCTACTTACATATCTAAGACAGCTCCCATTTTCTTTAAGGAAGAGACCTTGGATGTCATCCTTGTTTCCTTCATTCTTTAATTTGTAGCAGATCAGAGCTTGCACAGCTGCTGTTTGCAGGCCCATCCCGATGTGCTCATTGATTTGGCAGGAACAGGCACAGGTGCTCTCCGTAATTTCTTGACCCAGCTGTATGATGAGTAATTAGCTTTCCTTAGGCATAGCTTAGGGATGTGACACGATAAGGACGCACTGGCAGGGTGGTCTGCAGCGTTCTTCCTGAGTGTTTTGCGTGTAGGTTGTGCTCAAGTGGAACAGAAAAAGCTGGAGAGTGTCAGCCTCATCTCCTTTGGCTAACACAGGATCCCAGAACCGTAGGTTTTGGAAGGGAACTTTGAAGATTCTTCAGGCCAACCCCTTGCCAAAGAGTTCCCTAAGGAGGTTGCTCAGGAAAGCATCCAGGTGAGTTTTGAATATCTCCAAGGAAGGAAACTCCTCCGCCTCCCTGGGCAGCCTGTTCAGGGCTCTGGCACCCCAGAAGTTCTCCCTCATGTTCAGATGGAACTTCTCACCTTCCAGTTTGTTATTTTGCCTCTTGTCCTGCTGCTGCATGCCACTGAAAAGAGCTTGGCCCCAACCGCTCGGCACCGGCCCTTTAGATATTGATAAACACTGGTCAGATCCCCCCCCCCCAGCCTTCTCTTCTCCATGTGAACAGCCCCAGGGCTCTCAGCCTTTCCTCGTAAGGGAGATGCTTCAGGCCCTGACCATCTCTGCAGCTCTCCCTGCGCTCTCTGCAGCAGTTCCCAATCTGCCTTGAAACAGAGGAGCAGAACTGGACCCGGAGCAGAACTGGACCCAGAGCAGAGGGGAGGATCTCCTCCCTGCCCTGCTGGCCACGCTGTGTGCAATGCACTCCAGGGCACCATTGGCTGTCATGGCCACCAGGGCACACTGCTGGCTCACGTCAGCCTGTTGGCTGCTTGTTGATGTCTGTTGCACCCTTGAGTACCTGGAGATGATGTATGTTCTCCAATTTCTGCCAGATCTTTGGAGACTTTACTGTGATTATTCAAGGCTGCATCAACCCCATCATTAGATTGTTAGCTTGGTTGCACCATGCTTGAAAAGCAGCACTTAGCATGAAGGTAGGACCATTTCCAAGAGACTGTTGGGATGTAGCTGTTACGACAGGAAGAGTGAGAAATTTTAATGATATTAGCAGAGTCTGTGCCTAAGAATGGATCTGGATGCATTTAATTTGCTGATATAACTGTAGCCTTTATGCCTTCAGCAAAGGCATAAATGATTGATTTGTTCTTGTCGACTGAAACATTGTGAGCATGTAAAATAATATTATCTCAAGAGGAGAGAGAGAGGTAGGTAAGAGTTTCCATTTTGTCATAATGGTTTCTAATTTGCTTAATGGAGTGCCTCAATTTACGTAGGGCATTGTTGTAATTTCTTGTGTTTCGCTGTAATCTGTTTTTTTATTCTTGGACAAAAGAGTGAGACGTGACCTATTGAAGAGACTGTGTGATTTACTTATTTGTGGTGACTTGTGGCTCTGGAAGCCTTGGAACAAATGTTTGCATGGGATCCCTCCTAACCCTGTAAAAGTTCTGGTGTTTATTTTCCCAAAGCCAGGTGTTACATCATTTTCCATACTGTCCATCTATCTCTGTCCCCTTCCCTGCACCATTCTTGACTCTGAACGTTTCTGCTGCATTTTCTCTAGGCTGCAGAGCCCCACTCGGCTGTTTGTTCAGGGAAGTGTTTGGTGCATCCTTCACATTGCCCTCCTGTGGTCTTTTCCAGTTGTGTTCATTTCTTATTGAGATGGAGAGTCCAAAAAGACACACAGTAGTCAAAGTGTGAGTAAATCAGAAGTTCATGCAGTCAATAATAATCTTCCTCTCTTTCCGCAGTTCACAACAATGTCTGTTTCATTAGTGGCTTTGGGAATCTTTTTGACAGCTTCTGAGTGTGAAGCTGATGTTTTCCTGAAGCTATTCACCATAACACCAACATCCGGCTCCTCATTACTGGCGGACAGTGAAGAACCTGTCGTTTTCCACATGAAATCAGTTTGCTTTTCTGAAGCACAGAGCTTTATCTGGTAGGTGGTGGCTTTGGAAGACCTCACAGAGTTGTTTTTTCCATGGCTCTGCTCTTTTCTGCCATGAGAAAAGCTGCTGTTATTAGCAACCATCACAGCAACACGATCACCAATATCTCTACTCGTTTACCTACTGCAGGTCTCTCCAGACAACAGCAAAGGGTGACTTCTCTTGAAAATGAAGTATTTTACTGACTCATTCTCATCTCATACTCACTGGTGTCAACTCATTCTCTATTCTGTTTTCTTCTATTTTTTCTTGTTCAACTGCCAGGATTTCTGACTTGTCTTTCCTTTTAATATTTCTATTAGTGTGCTTCTAAATAATTTCCTTTAAGTTCTTTGTGACCTCTCTGAGTATGGGTATGTATGTTCAGCACGTTTGAAATACAGTCATTCAGCATCTGTGCAGGGATATTCACAGTGCATGGCTCAGCCCTTCCCTTGCTCTGTGAGCTGCGTTTTCATTGCTCTCCACTTGTCCTGAGGCTTTTGTCACTGGGTTGGTTACGGTCCCACTGCCAGCAATTCCATTTGTGTAAGCTGTGTTCATGCTCTGCACGTTGGATCCTGTAGACCGTGAGAAATTTTCCATCTCTGGCTCTTATGGGCAGCAGTATGTCTGTTTTCTGACAGAAACCGAATCTATTCTGAGGCTGATCATCTTACTCCGCTCTATTTAAAAAGGCTGTATCTCCTTAATTCGTTCAATCCATATTCATTTATTCCATAAGATACCACTTATCCCCGTCTCTTTAAGATTCAGGCTGTGTTTGCTGTCAGTATTGCAGAGCAGACTGTGCTTCCTCTGATGATTCCTTCTGGGTATGGCTAGATGAGCTGTGTCTTGGACAGTGGAGCTCAGAAATTCAATCTCTGCAGTTAACGATAAAGCATGTGAGAGAAGCAGGTGAGCTTGTTGCACCTTGATTCCATCTGAAGGCATGAAGCCCTCTGGATGAACTGGCACCTCCACCTTTGGTAGCACGGCTCATCAGTAAATACATCTCCAGCAGTTTTAGAGTTGTTTGGATGTGTGATGGATGTCCTGTTGTGACCACGGGCGGTGGTGGCACTTTAGGTAGGGCTGTTCTGTCTTACGGTGGGTTTGCTGCTGACGTGCCTTCAGTCGTGCATGCTGTGACAGTGCACAGGCACCGCTGCTGCTGTCAGCAAGCTGCCAAAAATGCATCCTTGTGAGAGCAAACCATTCTGTGTGACAGTTCTCCCCTTCAGAATCTGTCACCGGTTTCTCGTGCCCTGCACAGCGTTGTGTTCCCCCCTTCGCCTTACAAACGTTGCAATGTCTTTGATTCACGAGTTGCTTTTGCTCTTAGTGCTGCTGGCTGTGACAAGAGTGCTGCCATTTATCTTGTCATGTTTTGTAGAAAGTGATCTTCAGCTGGTGTTTCACTTATGCAGTACCTCACAAGCACTTCTTCCCTTCACACCCTTCCTCTTTTTTCACTAGAAGATAATGTCTTCATGTGTTTGCTTCTCCTTAGGGTTGCTTTAGTAGGTTAGAAGGAACTTCTTTGCCATTGCTTTTCCAGAAGTCCTTCAGAAGCTGTTCTGATGTTCTGAGTTTGTCAACATAGTTTGGAGATTCCTGTGAGTGAAATATTCCCAAACCAAGTTTTGTTTTGTTTTATGGCAGTATCCAGAGCAGGGATATGTCTGCAGGTCGTAGGATGTTCTCCTGAAGGAGGTCTGAATTTGATCATAGAGTCGCTCAGATTGCAGTTGCAAATTATAAGCACATAGCATGCTTGCTTAGGAGGCTGCCCACTGGCTTTTTCTTTGTTGTTCTCCCCTGTTTGTTGCTGTAAACTGCACAAGAATCCCACCAGCTCTCATTGAAAAGGGCAGGAAGAACAGGTGTTCTAAAAAGATCACGCTTGGTTATTGTATCATCTGCCTTATGTGGAATCCCATGTCAGTTCCCAGCGCTGCAAGTAAACTTCATCTGTTCACTACCTCCATCCTTGTTAGTCTCTGTTACAGTCACTGGACTGAACATGATAACATTTATTTTTCTCAAAACGATGGCAGTTTTAGAGGTTATCTGTCATGCAAGCAAGGCCTTTGCTTTTAATTTTAACTATTTCTGCATGTCCCCAAAGGTAATAGCTGCAGAACAATGCCTCATACACAAAGATGCTGTTTAGGATGCAGTGGTACGTATGCATGCACACGTGTGTTTTTCTTGTGTGAATCCCCTCTCTGTGTCCTGTTGTGGTGGAAGAAGACAACAGAAGAGGTGATAACAAAAGAGGGGATAACAGCGTGCAAAAATTGTGATTATGAAGTTTCTAAGTTTGTGTATGTCCATTTTACAACATATGTATTATGTGTGTGTGTGTATATATATATATATATATATATATATATATATATATATATATATATATAAAATGTTTTTCAGGTGAAGTCATAAAATCATTTGGGAGATCATGCAGTGCTGGCATTTAGTTACCTAAACTATTGAGCTGTTTAATCAAAGTAAGCCATAGAACTCTGCACACCAAGCACAGATTCTGGAAGTCTGATCAGTGTGTTTGAATTCTTGCAGCTGCTCTGCCCTGCTGCTCCCCTGCTACCCACATCAGCCCTCTGACCTGCTGTGCGAGTCCCACAGCTCTGACCTACAGCCACTGCAGCTTCTTCCAGGTGAGTGCAGCGTGCTGCCATCAGGTGAGAGCAGGGGGAGCTGGATGGGTGGTGATGGGCGCCAGAATGAAGGATGGAAATTAGAAAACTGATCTACTTGAGAAAGTAAAAGGGAAGTGCTTTACAGGGTTTATTTCAGAGAACGCTGAAGGTTTGGAGAGGCACTTTTGGCAATGCCTGGGCAGGTTCCAAGGTAGCACTGTGGTGGATCTCCCCTTCGGTGCAGTGTTTTCCTCTGTATGAAATCTGTGCTTGACTTCACCAGAATTTGTTCTAGTTAACAAGTCTGCATTTATCTTTGAAGAATAACTTTGCCTGGACAAAATGCATTTCTGTAACGTTATGGGAATACTGGGAAGGAGCTCCTTTCTTGTTATGTTTTGTTATGTCATCCCAGGCAGCATTCTGCAGGTTCATTCAATGACTGAGAACTGAGATAATTTTTGGGACCAGCCACACCTCAGAGATGCCCTATTAAAATAACTTCAGTTTTTTCTGCATTTTCACCCAAGTTATAGAAAGCACCTTATTTGGAGGAGCTGCCTTATCAATTGCCAAAGATTTTAAGTAAAACTGCAAGGCTGCAATACTTTTGTATTAGATAATAATATATATACTCTTTTTTTTTTTTTTTTGTCACAGAGGCAAGCGAAGCAAGTTATGCTTTGTATGCTGAGAAAGGGTTTACCTACCCAAGCTTGATTATCCAGTTTCTTGTCTTGCAAATATCAACCTTTGTCTTTTATTCATGGCTTTTTTTTTTTTTAAATATCATCTTATCCAAGGTGCTCATGTTACAGCCAGAATATTGTGTTGGTGTGGGTCCATAAATGGTCACTGGCCAATCGTGCCACTCGTACTCTCATATTAATTTTGCACATGGTGCATCTTTGTCCTCTGACTTTAAATTTGAGAACTGTGGGAGTTTTTTTTTCCAGCTAGGGCATAGGAATGAGTCTGGGTGATGGGAAGTGATGATCAAATAAATTCTTATCATTGCATTTGGGATAGCAAATCATTCCAAGAGAGTTGTTAATTAGGGCTAGATGAATAAATGCACTGTCCAAAGTGCCCAGTGAAAGTGATTTGTTTGAAGAAGCAAGCTCATGGGCAGTGTGCAGAGCCAAAAGAGATTCAGGCTGCTTGCTGATGAATGCTGTGATGATAATGCAACTGTAGACAGGGGATCCCAGGCCAAAAGCTGTTGATGCATCTGGGCAGAGGATGCTGGAAGGTATTCCTGTGTGTGAACAGCCCAAGGGTAATCCCAGATTGCTTCTGCCTGCTCTCTTGAGCAGAGTAACACAAATATCCTACAGAATAGACCAATAGAACTTGTGAAGTTTTGTGAGTCTTGGTGTAGTGTAGGTTGCCTCTCCTGGAGCACGGTGATGGAGCAGGGGGCTGCAATTTCCCTGTGGTTTCCAAGGAGTTGTGAAGAATAATCACTTCCCCTTTTGTGTGCTCTGGGGAGATGCTTCCCCAGCCTCTGCTGAGGGATGTGGCCAGCTGCAGTGCTGACCGTCCTCCCCTGACGCTGTGCTGCCATCAGGAACCACTGGTACAGATCTTCAGAAGCAGCAGTATATGTATACCAAGCTGTCAGAGTTAACAAGTGACTGGAACAGACCAGAGTGGTAGGAGAGATGCCATGCATGGGGACCTGATGAGGTTCCACCAGGCCAAGTGCCTTCTCTGGTTCTGCATGACACTGAGCTGTGTGTGGGCATCTTCTCCTGCTGGAAATGCATGCTAGAGCCTGCAGCACAGCCAGGAAGATGGCTGTGTGTTCTAACAGCTTGAAGCTCAGTTCCACAAGGAAGAGGCGGAAGTTGCAGTGTGCTGGTTGGCTGACTGGTTACTTGCCTTTTTGGTTTTGTTTTCCTTTTGCCAGGCCTGATCTCACGCATGGGCAGTTGACTTGTTTACCCAAATCTTCCTTAAAATCCTGCTAGTTAAGGCAATAAATAAACAGTGCAATAAAAACAAGAAAACTCTTGTATTAATATTTTTAAAGAGTACAACTGGAAAAAAAATACACGAAGGTAACTAAGTTCAAACTCGTGTCTTAAAAGTATTAAGCTGGCAATGAAAAGATTTTGCTTAACCTAAATTTCTCAGATTCAAGGTTTTGTCTTTTTTTGTTTTTCTCCCTAAAAGTGTATAGTTGACTGCAGACCAGCACGACTGCATAAGTCAGCTACAGGACTTGTCTTCATATACCCAGAAGAAGGGATCTTGATATTCTCTCATCTGTTTGTGGTATTTCCTTCAAGGACTTCTGATGTTCGTGCTGCTGAGAGACCAGATGCTTCAGTGACTTTTGATCTTCTGTGACTTTCCTAATCCTGTGGCTTCCTGTTCTCTAATGTATTCATCTTTTGAAATAGCTTCTCAGTGCCCCTTACCTTAGCCAGAATGTTTGAGGAAAATCAGCTCTAAAGACTAATCCTTCTTACTAGGTCTCTTCCAA
This sequence comes from Lagopus leucura, assembly GCF_019238085.1. Taxonomy (NCBI): domain Eukaryota; kingdom Metazoa; phylum Chordata; class Aves; order Galliformes; family Phasianidae; genus Lagopus; species Lagopus leucura. The sequence continues at coordinate 561,866 of NW_024962276.1, read as the reverse complement.
AGTAAGGTTGTATTGTAGAAGTACCCAAGTTTCTGTTCAAAGTCATTATATTGCTTATTTATCAGGCGCTGTTACCCTTCCATTATTCTTTAAATCTGGCCAACCTCCAGAAAAAAATAGCAGTACAGGCAGAGGCTGTTAAAATGTGACTTGTCATTTCCTTTGGGTAGGACTAGCTGCTTTTGGAACTCTTCAATTGCCTTCTTTCTGCTTTGAAAGTTCTTTGATTTATGTGAATTCTGCTTAAAAAGATCACTATGTTGCTCATCGCATCCTATTATCTAGTCACGTCATTCCAGTGAGGTCTTTCAGTAGCATTCAGACCAGTCCTGTGGTGGCGAAGGCAGCCTCTGTGTGTCCTCCGAGAGGTGTTTCCAGCCTGGAGATCTGTATGGATTTATGTAGACGTTGAGTCACACGTCTGTGAGACTGAGGGGTGTCTGGTCAGAGGCTGTGACAAACGGGCAGATCCTGCAGCATTTTGTTTTCTGGAGTCCCTTTCGTGCTGGGACAGGAGTGTCCTTGGAAATCACTCATTGTGTGAGTGTGTATATGGACAAAAGGGGGAAAAGATGTTGTCGGTGTGTAGTGTGAGCTCCTCGTGTTGGGTTCTCCCTGTGCACATTTACAGCTTATGTACCTTCTTCTCTTGCTTAAAAATCTTGTGGTTTCTGTTATTTTTGTACGTAGCAGGATTGCTTCAGCTTTAGAGGATCTGGTGTCAGGTACATGCGCTCTGTCCTGTTCCATCACAGATGTTGCTTGTGAAAGGAGTGGTTCTAGTGTGACTCCACAGATCCTGCTGAGACTAGAAGTTTCTGACTTGAACAGCTGGCTGTATGTTCACTGGCAATGCACAGACCATGCATCTCAAAGAGTACTCGGGTGCTGTGAAGAACAGATGGCAGACAGAAGAAAGTGAGCTTGCTGTAAGGCGGTTAATGAAAACTAAGCCAAATCAGTAGCCTTTTCTTAATTAAACCTGCTGATCTAGGTGCAAGTAACAAGCTTTCATGTTATTGAATTTACAGACTCTTCTGTTGGTTGCTCAGGTTCATTTACAGAACATTGTGGAGCCGTTGCACGTCCTGTCGTACTGTTTGGAAAGACACATTTACCATGTTTTGTTTCTCCCAGAGTCCTCCAATGCAGCCACCTTACGCAGTTGAGTTCCTGCCCTCTAACTGGCTGTACCACACTGATGAAAGCAAGAAGACAGAAGTAAATCTGGAAGCTGTGTTTCAGATCGTCGATGAAATGCGTTCGTCGCCGAAAGCTGGAACAGTGAAAGTGGAGCCTGTGGAGAGCCAGTGGTCAAGCCCCCAGCCCAACAGAGGCCAACAGCTGCTAGCTGATACTGAGAACGACGATCCACCTTCGGATGACGAAGGGCAGCTGGAACCTCTCATCCCTGTGGTGTCAGACATTGCATCGTTTGTGGTGGGAGACCAAGAGGTGGCCTGCTCTCTGTCACAGCCCTCGGAATACTTGTACGCTCTGCACAGCACTGCGTCTGTAGAATGTGCAGCTGCTCAGGGAGAGCGAGAACCTGCGGCCACGCAGGAAGCACAAGGAAAACTGAGAGAAGAGCCAGACCACCTCCCAGCCCAGTTCTCAGCCATGATTGTTCGGGAAGCACAGTCATTCAGCCCGCAGAAGGTAAGCAGCGAAGATAAAACAACCTGTGTTCGGAGATAACACCGTTCAGTAGGAATGCTGGGTTGTGGTCTGATAGCTGTAAGTTTTTTTTGCACTCTTAAGAACCGAAGAGTTCTTTAATTAGGAATTTAATGGATAGTGAAGAATCTGTTTGGTAAAGTGTGGTTTAAAAAAAAAAACCAAAACTGTTCTTTTTAAAAGGCAGTGGAAAAGTATCTCTTGTGAATGGCATGTTGGCCATTCTGATGTCCAAAACTTGGCCTATGGTTGCCCACTTAGGCCACTCAGTTGCAAGGGAATAATGCAAAGTGCAGTTGTATTGACAGTGATGAAGTGGTAGCTTTTTTGAGTTAAAACTTACTTCCTTTACCCTTTAATAAAAAAAGAGTATTTGAAGGTACAATGGTACATTTGGTACCATTGATTTGATACCTACCATTTGATACAATGGTAGGGGTACATTTAGAGAAAGAGATGTATATTCTGATCAAGTTTCTGCAGAGATCAAGCTAGTTACTCAGCCTCACGTAGGGAAGAGCACTTCCTTGTGTTGTGCTCGTTGCTCATTAGGGAGTTCCCATTCATTATCTGAACTGTTGACCACAGTTAAAAGTTTTCAGCTTTGCCATCTTTGGATCAGCATTTTTAGAAGTGTACTTTTCCTTTGTGAAAGACGTGGGGACTTTGTGGGCCTGGCTTTCTTGTTAGGAATGGAGGACTGGAACAGGTTGCCCAGAGAGGTGGTGCCCCATCCTTGGAGAAGTCCTTCCCCAGGCTGGACGGGCACTGAGCACTGAGTGTGGGTGTCCCTGTTTGCTGCAGAGAAGTTGGACTAGACGCCTTTAAAGGTCACAGAATCACAGAATTGTAGGGGTTGGAAGGGACCTCCAGAGATCATCAAGTCCAACCCCCATGCGTTGGTGAGGTTGGAACAAGACATTAAAAAGTTAAAGGCTGACCTGCAAGCAAGCAGGCACATCGAGCAGGAGCTGCATAGCCAGATCAGTTCTTTGACCAACACAGAACGGGGAATTCGGTCTGAGATTGGGCAGCTCCGGCAGGAAAACGAGCTGCTCCAGAACAAATTGCGCAAGGTCCCTTACAACTCTAACAATGTTATGATTCCATGAATTCAATGCATGAGCCATGGCGTTGTTTGGAGGAGGAAGATGTGGGGTTTTTTTATTCCGTTATTCCTGCATGAGAACGCTGGTGCTGGCCACAGTCTGTTTTTCTGGAAGTCAACTGGTTAAATAGCTGGGGATTATTCTGTCCTGAAGAGAAATTTGGGCACTATTAGGTCTCTTGTTTGACAGCTTTGCTCTTTTTGTTAGGAGTATTCTACTTCTTACTTGTCTCCCCTTGCCAGTCCGGAGGCAGGGTTAGCCTGACCCCACAGCTGCCTCTCCTCCAGCGGTATTTCCAGGGCCTGGGATCATGGCAGGTGCAGAACTCTCCAAAGGAGATTCCTATGCTTGTACATCCATTGGGCTCCTACATTATTTGCTCTCTTCCTTATCCCTGAATCTGGAAGGCTTCCACAGCTCTCAGTAGCACAGTGTCGTGGAATTCAAGGCAAGCTGATGGTACAATACTGCCCATGCAGGTAAGGCTGTTTTATTCCTCTGTGTAGCAGCAGAGGAGGAGCAAATTCCTCTGGTGCTAATAAACGAACATCAGAAGAGCTCTGCTGGGTCGGATCAAAGCCTGATTGCCGGTGTCAGGCCTGAAGACAATAGCTGTAACCTGATGCTGAGGGAAGAGCAAGAACAACCTGCACCCAGAACAGGGCACTGCTCCCTGTATTTCCAGTGGGAAATTGGGATGATGCTGCGTACCTGACGTTCAGTTTCTCTTCCCTGGGCTGAAGTCAGCCCTTGAAGCCACGTGAATTGTAGCTCTGACCAAAGAGATGCTTTGCTCACTGTGTGCTGATGAAGAGCTTCATCAGTCACCTCCCTCCAGCCTCTTTCTCCACGCAGTTGTGATTTGGGAAGTCTGTTGCAGCCTCCCAGCAGTCTGCTCTCCAGACTCCCTCCGGTAGCATCCTCTGCATGGCAGCTGCTCCATGGATCTCTGAGTTTGCTTTCAGCCTCTTCTGTTTCTATTAAATCCTTTCTAAAATGAGGAGACCGTGGCTGCACGCCACATTGAAGCTGCAGGAAAACAATGGATGCAGAGGTGTTTGATATTTTGTTCTCTATTTCTTTCTCAATATTTCTTATCATTTGGTTAGTTTTGGGGCAGCTGTTGTGCCTTGTCCTCTCCACTGAAAGCTGTTCACCTGCTTTGTGCTGCTGCTTGGCTTAAAGAACAGCAAATTAAAGAGCAATTCTTTGCATGAAAGGTCTTAGTGCATTCAACAGTCCAGGTTCAGCATTGTTATCTTCACCTCAGTGAAGGACAGGTGTCCTTGTTTTTACACATTTTGGCCTCAGATGGATATATTTCAATCTACTCACAAGAAATGCTTTCTTCTTAAAGTGGAAATGAAGCACGTCTATCATTCAAGGGGAATGTCCCTCCTGTGTTGTCTCCTCTGTAGTATCCCTGGCCAAAGGCTGAAACTCCTGCTTGCTTTGGGGAAGGTAAATCCAGCAAACCCCATTTGTGTGAGACAGGGGCTGATCTTATTAACGTTTCTCACTGTGGTTCCAGCTGGGCACTGGAGTCACGTAACCACTGATGCACAGCAGGGTGGGTTTTCTTGCAAACAATTTGGCATTTTTTCAATAAGTGAAGTGAAAAGGCAAAACTTTCACATCTGTCAGCTTTGGTAGCTTTGTTTGATTCTCTGCCAAGCAGCATTCGGGATGGAGCTGCAGCAGTGCTGGGCCCGAGTGAGGAGTCTGCAGATGTGGCAAAGCCATAATGAGAAGCACGTTCACTTACAAAAATAAAAGAAATGAGGAAGCTTTGGAACCAGATTTATGTGGGCTAGACTGATGCTGTTAGGATGGAAACTGTATTATTGCCAGTTTCACAAAAGACTGTTGGAAGGGTTGGTGGGTAAGATCCTACATAGGCAGTAGAAAAGGGAACGCTGCATGCTCCTTTCCCTAGAAGGCTTCATGACAGAGAAGTCAACAGGAATGGAAGGGCTCCGGTCATGTGTGGAAAGTGTGACCCGCAGCTGCTGATGTCTGTACCTGCTCTGCGCCCTGCCAGCCTTCCCTGTTTGTAAGACTCTGTCTCGAGACTGAACTCGCGTTCTGTCTGGTGGAGATAATGAACTACAGGCCTCCCTCCTTCTCTTTGCTTTTACTCTTAGTGAGAAGCTGTGTTCCGATGGCAGACAAAAAGGCACAGCCATCCAGACGGTTTTCCTATTAGCTAATGAGTGCTACTAATGCAGTACATACAGACAACACATTTCAAAGAGCAAATTCTGCCCAGAAGTGACTGTGAACGGCCAGCGAGTCCATGGGCTTGCAGGGGGAGCTCTGTCTGCCTGGGCATTTCAGATGCTGTGTTTGCACAGTCCTTTTGGAAAACTGAGGTGCAGCTTCGACAGCAAATCTGTCTGTATCTCTGTTAATCTGCATACATGTTGCCTGCTGTATGTTTAATGCTGAGCAATGGCAGACTCAAGAGGGAGAGAGTGATTTCTAGAACTGCTGATGTCTTATTACTGCCTGTGGTGACCTTTTGCCCTCTGCTAACACACATACCAGCTTTCGGAAGCTTTTTTTTGCCTTCATAGAAGGAAACACTGCAGGCTCTGAACAATCTCTCATCTTATGATGTTGATTGGTAGGATATTTGCAGAAGAGCTCAGTGCTGTGTAACAGATGATAGTGAGAACATCTTTCTGTCTGAAGGTGAATTCCAGGTGCTTAATTGTGCTTATTTTTACTTCCTTGTTGGGACAGAATCATAGCTTGGTTGCTTGGCTTTTTCTTCCTTTTTATTAAAGCTACACATTTTGCCACATTGTTAAAGAAATACTCAAGTTCATGAAATGGTTGCCTGCAAAATACATGTGGAGCAGCAGCAGAGGGCTCCAAAAAGCAAGCAACAACATTATAATGCAATGTCTTACCAATTCAATGGGGTGGGGTGAGATTTCCAGGCAGAGGGCACTGCTCACCTGCCCAGTTTTGCATCACACAGCTCTGCTGGGCTGTCCAGGTACACCTGTCATTAGCACTGCAGCTGTTGGTACCAGTGAGTGCACCTGGGTTTCTTCTGCTTCACTTGTTGTGCCTGGTGTGGTGACAGGGCGAAGCTGACACTGTGAGTACAAGCACTTTTCATGTTCTGGCTTTCTGACTTCATGTTTTGCTTAATAAGACATTTTGTAAGAGCTTGGCTTTGGACCTGGCAACCTTGACTCTGAGCTAAAAATGCTTATACAGTCCATGAGGTGCTGTTCAGCTCTTGTTAGATGTCCTTTTGGAGTGGAGAAAAATATTTATTTGTTCGGTTGAAGTGATTAAAAGAAACCATTGAGTCATCTTTGCTTCCCTTGCTGTGTTTTTTTCAGGTGGATGCTGGTGTTAAGTGTCCGTTCCTGAGGTCGGAGACACAAGAGGTGGGATGCCTCACTCCAGAAATTGGGCCTGAGAACAAACCTGTAGAAAGCACTGTTTCATCTGCAAAAGCCAGAAACAGAGAGAAGAGAAACAGTTCACAGGAGTACAAGTCCCCAGGTAAGAAGAAATGCTATTTATTTTTTTTAGAGATTAGCAATAGAGCTGCTCTGAAACTGGCCATTACAGAAAGGGGAAGTCAGACCAGGTTAGCTCTTATCTGCAATGTATTTCTTTGTACCTTCAGTTCAAATACTGCTTCTGTACAACCTCTGAGTGTACTTACTGACACCCTTTGAGGGACACACCAATTGCTCATGTGGGAAAGAGTACAAATTATGAGTAGATGAAACCTGCTGTTCTGGGGGTTGTCTGAGGAACACAGATGTCACAGTATTGAGATGAAGCCCATAGAGATGTGTGCTGGAGCATGACAGTGCCACAGGGATGAACTGGGTAACGAAATGACAACTGAAGTAGCAGGGGGGGAAAAAAAGCCACACATACACAAAACCAAAAACCAACGAACTCATGAAGTGTAGAAGCTGACAAAAAATTGTGTTCTGGAATGCTGCTGTGTCTGCTGACAGATATGAGAGAAACAAGAAGGAGAGCAGCTGAGGCCAAACAGTTCACCAAATCTAATAACCAAAGGAAAACCTCGACATCCTCACGACAGAGAGGCATGAGAGGACACCAAGGGTACTTCAGATCCGTCCTGGAGGAAAAGTTGGTGTGGCATCCAGGTGTTGGGGAAGCCATTTCCCTCACAGCTGATCATCAAAGAGGCTGTAGAGCCATTCCTCACTTCAAAGGGTGGTTTCCAGGTTCCAGTTATGCTAGTTAATAATTCAGCTCACATGCCCATCAGTTTCAAATGTGTAAGTGAGGAATAATGTCTTTTTATCTGGAAGCTATAAAATAAATGAATGAATGAATTGGATGCCACCTTGAACTTTTGTTTAAAATGCAGAACTGAGAGTTCTGGCCCCCTTACTGATAGCACAGACAGCCGGTGTGCTTCTAGTTTTTGTATCTACAGCAAAAGTTTATTTAAGAAAAATATATTATACTTGTGTTGTACTTATATACTATACTTAATTGCAGAGATTAAGAAGAACAAATTTACTTAACAGTTGTGAAGTTGCAGGAACGTTTTGGAAAGTGTTTGGAAAGTGTTTCATGGGAGTGTTCTACAGAAATGAAACATTGCTATGCTAATTGGATAATTAGCAGTGATTAGCATAGTAGCACTCTGGGAAACTTGATAGTCATCGGGGGTGCATCTCCACTGTTGTACCTTTCAGGGCTGGTAGGACAGAGGATGGAGACAGACAGCACACGTGAACCAAACACCATCAGGGTCCAGTTGTCCCGGAGTAAATAAGGCACGTGATCATGGCTTTGGAGATGCAGTGCCCATCTCCTGTGTTCCACCTGCAGGCCTGGAGGAGACGTGTTCAAGTGTGAGCTGACTTCTGTCAGCTTCTGCGTTTGTCTGTCTGTACCTCCTTTCTTCTGTGTGTCTTTGGACACATCCTCTTTTACCTTTCTAAGCTAAAAATGGGCACAGTGACCATTCCCAACTGGTTCTTCACAACATGTCTGTGTGGGAGGCGTGAGGTCACGGCCTGAACAGTGGTTGAGCACCTGGTGAAGGGGCACAGCCAGCCCTGGGAGCACAGGTAGGGCACCCCTCCCTACCTCATTTATGGGCTGGCAGTCTCAAAGGAGGAATCTCTACTTGGAGATCACCTCCTTTGGAGTCCTTGGAAAGGGGTAAGCAATTCCTTCTGTATTACTGGATTGTGACTGCTGTCTTTCGTGTGTGATCCAAAACTGTTTTAAAGCAGCTGTCTCTGCTTCCTCTTATCTTCAGACATGTCCTTTGAGTGAAAGTCCTGCAGTTTTCCTCTTTTCCTTTGGGTGCCCATTTGTGTGCTGCCTGAGCCCACCGTTTGACACGCATCCTGCTGCACAACATTCCATCTCGTTCCATCTATTTCAGTAGGTTTGTGACATTGTTCCCTTGTCTCTGCTGTGTGCTGACACCAAGTTCAAGGTATCACACGGTGAGGTAGGAATGTCTGTCAAACAGGGGTGAAGAGGAAGAGTGTCTCTTATCCTGTGTCCTGCCTCCAAAAACATCTTTGTGCTATTAAGTAAAAAAAAGACCTCTGTGAGCTTTTCTTCCATCAAATTCTCTAGTCAATTCTCAAAGCTGTTCAGGCTTTATTGTTCTATGAAAGTGAAAGTAATTAACACAGGGTAATTACACAGAGGGTGAAGTACCCTGCTCTTTTTTTTGTTTCAAAATGTTTTAAATGTGTTTCCTCCAAGCGTATCCTTACTCCTCATATGCTGGTTGTCTTTGCACATCACAGTCCAACAGCAGGACCTCATCTCCTTTGTTAAGAGCAGAACTGCTTTTGAATTCTCCTTCAGAGAGTCAGAAGCTGCAGCAGATCCATCATCCTGAGTGGGCTGTGTCATCTGTTCCCTTCCTACTCTTTCATGGAGTGTTGGCACGGCTCTGCAGTACCTGGCAGGTTTATTATTGGTTTATGGAGCTCTGAGGGGTGGCTCACACCTTTCGGGGACCACATTTTTCAGCCCCCCTGGCTCAACCTTAGCACAGGGCTATAAAGGTGCTGATAGCGAGTCTCTCCTTGTTTTGACTGCCTGCTTGTTCAGCTCATCTATACACTGGGGTTTTTGGGATAGGTGAGTCAGCTTAGTGTGGAATAAATTTGTCTGCAGCATCTATACCTGCAGCAGGTGTCCTTCTGGCCTTCACAAACGACTGACAGAGACTGATAGAAACTGCACCCCTCCTGTCTCCTGTTGCTCTCCACAGGTGCACAAGAGTCTCCCAGTGACTCTGCAGTGGAGCTAGTGTCTGCGCTTTGTGTTTCCTCTTCTAAGAGTGCACATAAGAAGGATCAAATTCTCACTGGAGAGGTTTTTGTTTGCAGCCTTTTTTTCTGGAAATAGCAGTCTCAGAATGGAGCAGGTGGGGTTACTTCTGAATTGAAGCATCCGGATGCATTTAAGAAAAAGCTCTCTTCCTCTACGGCTATTTTTTTTTTAAGTATTATTTTTGGTGACTTATCTGATCCTTTTCTTCATACAGTCTGGCAACTTCCTCCAATCTGTTTTTGCACAGGAGCTCAGACGTAGTACTGAGATGCCACTGGCTCTGATGACTCCATCCCTGTTGTGCTGCAAGGTGCCCTGGACATTTACCACCAGCCTTGCCACTACAGCTGTGCCACTATGCATTCCCTCTCATTTGCTGCAGATAGATTTGTAAGTGCAGTTGCTAAGGGCAAATCATCATTCAGCAAAGGTCTCCCATGCTATCATGCTATCATGTTCATCTGAATTATTTCCTGCACCTTCCAGAGAAAAATAATCTTACACTCATCCAGCATTCCTAGTAAGACGAGGTGAAATCATGCAGAGGTGTTTGTGCAGGGCCAGGCCTGGCCCAGGGGCACTGCAGCATGTCCTGGAGCAGGATGAACAGGAGGTGCTCTCAGGAGTCTGAACTGCAGCTTCTTGCTCCAGCTCAACTGCCAGTCTGGTTTGGATGAGTGGTTCTTGGATGCTGTTTCTTAAGCAGTTTGGAGTTGTGCTGTTACCAGCTGCCTTCCTTCTCCATCCAGGCAGCTCTTCAGGGTTTGCTCCCAGCAGTCTGCTTTGGAGGAAGCACAGAGCTGCTGCCTTTTCCACAGGTACTTTGTAGCACAGAACAAGGGGGCTGGAATTCTTTTCCTAAGACAAGAATGCAGCTGTTGTGAGATGGAAGTTCACGAGGGTAGTGGTCCTGTTGTGACTTCATGCTGTTGTTCTTTTCCTTGAGCTGTAAGGCGCTGAGTTTTATCTTCCATACACTGGAAATGTTTCCATTCTACCATGGCATGAATGGGCATGTAAATCACTTTTATTTTTTCTTCTTTGTTTTACACAGAGTTTTGCAAACTGAGAACAATTCCTGTTCCTGTAGATCTCCAATCCTGCTGTTGCAGCCTCTCAGGCCGTGTTCCACGTTACATGCTAGAACTGCAATCCCTACGTGTGACGCTGAGCAAAACTTGCAGACTGATGTTTACTCGTTATTTCCTTTTCTTCCTAGATCTCCATCTGCTGGTGGATGTCGCTTGCAAGCAGGAGCACTTTCCAAAGGAAGAAATAAGAGAGTGAGAAGTGGGTGACAAGTATGTGAAAACGTGCAGCAGCTGCCAGCTGGGTTCTCTCGTCCTGCAGCGCTGTGCACACGGCAGCACTTTGCATCGTTTCAGCTGTTGGAAAAAAACGAACACCGACAAAAAAGGCACTATTTTGTAACAACTTTCACTCCGTTGGATATTGGTCACCCCGTGGTTTTTTTTTTACACCTCTTTCATGACGTTTTCTACCTGACAAGTTACGAAGCATCGAGCGGTCAGAACTTTTAATATGAACTGATTATTAGCTGCTCATCTTCTCAGACTTGAACTCCCCGTAAGCTGGAACAACCTTGAGAGCTTTGTCTGAACCTTTCTCACTGGGAAACAAGCTGTGCTTCGTGCCGTGCTCAGAATCTTCCTGTTGCTCGTTGCTGGAAGCCACAGCGCGCCCTGCGCCGCTCTCACCATCTCTGCTTGAAGTCGCACTGCGACCCTGCAGTGGGAATTGTGTGAATTGTGTATGAAACAAAGGCGCAGGGAAGTCACAGGATTCCAGGTCTGAACGGGTCAGGGGCTGGGGAGAGCTGCTGTAGTTGAGATGAGCTAATTTTCTGAGCGATTACCCAGGAAATGCTCTTCCTCCTAAAGCAGCGCTCTGTTCAGCAGCGTGCCCTCCCAGTGGGTATCCATTACACACAGCAGCTGCTCATCTCCTGCACTGAAGGAGAAGTCTTCTGTTTTAGTAACTTCTTTTTGGTTCTGATGCTCTCTGTGATGGTAAGTTATGTGTTGTGTTAGTACTTTAATAGGTCTTAGGTACATTCTTATCACTATAAATACAATCGCATTTAATAGCAGTTTTAAGTTTTGAATAGCTATGCATTTGTGTTAAAATATTGTTTGAAGGATGAAGGGGGCACAGACTTTATTTATACTGTCAGGGAAACGTACATGAAAGAGTGCTTAGAACATAAATTTAGCTGGTTCATCCATGCTCATATTCTTTAAAAATTAATTAGAGCCAGTCCTGAACAAAACACACATGAGAGGAGCAGGGAGAAGTGGCCAAGACCACCCCAGCTCTACCCTGCAGGACCTCGCGCAGCCTCCGGCCGTGGGCAGGATGTCCCAAGTGAGTGCTGAGTGGTGGGACAAGCCGAGGCAAAGCCTTTAATTATTCACCAGCCGTCCAAACAAATACAGTCTGGGGATGCTTTTAGGTCAAGGCTGGCAGGAACATTTCTATGCTGGTTGTCCTCAGATTCGTTCTCCTGTATCGTATATTACATCCGTGCAGTGCAACTCTAGTCGGTGAGAATAGTGAGGGGTGAGGTGGATGCATCCAAGTCCTGCTTCCCAAATGGATTCCATCACTTCCCTCGTGGGTTCGGGCTGTAAGGAGATGGTGCTTAAATGACTTCAGCCTTATCAGACTGCAGCTGCTACTTCTTTAATTCCTGCACAGCACACAGGGAACTTCACAACTTACCCTTCTTCCTCCTGTTTGCCCCTAGAAGACTTGGCACTTAATGCTCTTTTATAGCCCTGCTCAAACGGCGTGGCTGCAGCAATCTGCAATGAATTAAACTTTGAAACTGAACTATGGATGTTGCATCTGTATTTTCCGTGTGTGTTCTGAGTTACAAAGGACAGACCGTGGTTGGAAAAAATCCTTTGTGTTTCATAGAATCATTAAGGTTGGAACAGACCTCTGAGATCCCCGAGTCCAACCCATCTCACCGTGCCCGCTGTGTGCCACGTCCCCACGACTCTGGAGCTCCTCCAGGGACAGTGACCCCACACTTCCCTGGGCAGCTGTGCCACCGCAGCACCACTCTTTCTGAGAAGCTTTTCCTGCTATCCCAATTTCCATCATGATACCCTGATTTCCTGAGTTCCCACTTCCGCCTTTATCAGCACCCGCTGCCCAACAGACCCGTTCTTACTTTCAGAAACGAACCTGTTCTCTTGGCATAACCCACGAATTTCCGTGGAGCTCCCCCGGAGGTTGGTCAGGCACTATTTAGGAAGCCCCCACTCATCTGTTCTCTTGATGCCCCTTCCCGCGAGCAGCGCTGGGCTTTGCGCACAGCTGAGCAGCGGCCGCCGTTCCCGGTCACCTCGCAGCGCTCTCCTCGAGCAGCGCTCCACCGCGGCCGCTTCACCCACTTCCAGTCGCAGCCCCGCTCCGAGGTTACGGCTCTGACCTGCGGCATTATTCACCTCTCAGCGATGTCAGAGCCGAATGAGAGCTGAATTCCAGACCTCTGACATCAGCCCGACCCGAACCCTCCGCGGCAGCGGCAGCTGGACGAGGGCTCCCGGACGGCAGGGAGCGGGAGGGCCGCGGCCGAAGGGCAGAGCCGGCGGATGGCCCGGCGGAACGGCGGCGGTGCGGAGCGGCGCTCAGCCCGGAGCCCGCGGACCGGCGGGAGGGGGCGCCCGGGAGCGGGGCCGGGCCGGGCGGGGCGGGGCGGGCGCTCGGCTCCGCTCCACCCTCACTTTGTGTCAGCAGGTAGCAGCCCGCAGCCCCGCCGGGCGGCTCCGACGGCCGCGCCGCTCCTCCGCCCTCCGCTGCCGCAGGCGCTGCCCCGGAGGAGCTCCCCCGCGGGATCCGTTCGCCTCCCGATGATGCCCGAACGGCCCGGCCGGGCTCCCCGCGGGACCGCGGCCGATGCTTCGGGCTCTGCCGCTCAAGGCGCGTAGAGCCGCCGTGCGGGACTCCCTCGGAAAGGCTCCGGCGCCGCTCCGTCCCCAGCGCTGCCCGCACGCGGAGCGCTCCGCCCCGAAGCCGCCCCGCGCACCTCCGCGCACCTTCGCCTCGCGCCGCCCCGTCGTGCAAAGATCTCCGCTTTAAACGACGCTCCGCGCTCTGTAGGGAAGGAAGAGAAGACCGCGAACACGCGGCATCAGGCGCGCCGTGTGCTTCAACCGCTGGAAGTAACTCTGGGGGTTCTGGGGATCCCGGTGCAGCAGCGCTGTGCTGTGCTGTGCTGTGCTGTGCTGTGCTGTGCTGTGCTATACTGCGCTGCCCAACAGGTTTGCAGATGATTCTTTATTTTTCAATCCCTTCTGAGCGCGCTCCTTGCCGTCCCGGCGGCGCGCCCCGTGTCGGCCCTCCAGGTGCGGAGGGCGCGTTGCTGTGACCCCTGGGCGGACCATGGGATTTGCCTCTGTGCTGCACGGGGCCTTCGGTTGGGACCGTGCTGGACGCGCAGCTCCCGGAACTCGCGGCGTGAGAGCAACAGGAGACGCTGCGGCGCTGCGCTCCGTACCTGCCCCGCTCCGCGCTTAAGGGCTGACAGAGTTCGGGGCCTTTTCGGACGTTTCCCGGCAGCTATGGCGGGGAGCTTCGTGCTGTGACCGACCCGGGACCCGCAGCCGGAGTTGGACTGAGCCGGGAGTGCGGGGGGAGAGCCGGGGCTGCTCTGAATGAAGCATTTCTGGTGCGATGAGGATGGATGGGATCGCCCCGGGTTGGACGGGGACGGCGCAGTAGTAAACTTTTCTTTCTGCCGCAAATTCAAGAAGCACCCCCTGCACGGTTCTTAGCAAGGATCCCAGTAATCACAGGCGGCATTCAGCGTGCCGAGTTCCGGCACGTGCTGGGAGGTTCCAGAGATGGGCGCGTTGAGCCCAGCGGGAGCCACACAGGAGCCACGGGGACACAGCGCCCATGCAGAGCCCTCCCCACTCCCCACGCTGCGGGGCTGAGCTCTGGGACCCCCCCTGCACCTGAACGGCCCCCTGCCTGCCACCTGCTCGGCCTTTTCCGCCACTCTCCCTGGATTTACTTTCTGCAGGACTGACTGGAAACAGGATTCTTTTTCGGAAGAAACTTCGGATTATTTTATTATTATTGTTATATATAGAGAGAGATATTTGATCAAAGTATGCTCCCGAGCTCCCAGCGGCCTCTGAGCACGTGGCACCGAGGAAGAGAAGCAGCGATGGCACGGAGCCGGGCGGCCGTGCAGTGAGCAGTCTGCTCCAAACTTCCCCCCGCCCGCCCTGCGTGCCCCCCCCCAGCCCCGGGCCCCCCGCGCCCCCCGCACCCCCCAGAGCCCCGCGGCTGGGAGCAGGGCGAGGGTGCAGCGCGTCCCCAGCGGTATGCGTGGCCCGGGAACGCGGCCGCAGCTGGGAGCATGAGCGGTGGCCCCCAGCTGCAGCTGGCGGTCCTCTGGCCTTGGCTGCTGATGGCTTCTCTGCAGGCAGGGCTCGGCCGCACCGGGCCGGCACTGGCAGCAGCCGTCGAGTCGGAGCGGGCAGCGGCGCAGAAGGCCATCATCAGGGTGATCCCACTGAAGGTGGAGCCCATCGTGCTGGAGGGGGAGTTTGCCAGCGTGGCCGAGGTCACTCCCGCCGAGGGAAAGCTGCTCCAGGTAGGGGCAGCCGTGCTTCACCTGCATCCTTCCATGCTCCCACCCTTCTCCTCGCCCCTCTTCCTCTCCGTGCCTCCCAACTAACGTGGCTGGCTTTATGGCTGCACGCACACGGGGTGGTTTTGACGCGAGCTGTCCACCGCTTTGCTCTGCGCCTTCCGTGGAAGCACAGAATCATTACAGTTGGAAGAGATCCCCAAATCCAAGCCTAAGCCATCCCACCATGCCCAGAATCACATCCCTCAGTGCCACATCCCCACAGCTCTGGAACACCTCTGGGGACGGTGACCATCAACTCCCTGGGCAGCCGTGCGGTGCAGGATTGCTCTTTCAGAGATATTCCTGCTACCCATCCTTCCCCTCCCCTTTGTGCTGCTGCTCTCTCACCGTGCTGTGCTTTCAGGCCCCGGTGCTTATGTAAGCGTGGGTCCTTCGCTCTGTGTGCAGCAGTGTTAATTTTGGATGCGGCCGGTCGATTGCATGGAGATTATCACCTATCTTAATTGATGTTATAAAGCTGAGTGTGTTGCTTGAGTCACATGTTGGGCACTGAGCATCTGACCAAAACATGGTTATTTTTACTGTGGGAAATCTATAAAACTTTGCTCACGTAGCTGGCTTCTGCTGCAGCCAGATACAGCTCCAGGTGTTGCCCAGCAGAAGCACTGACCCTGCTGGCTGTAGTCTGTCTGTAGTGCTGGAAGCTGAATTTCACCCATCCAGCGATTCCTCTGGGGTGTCACCACCATGTGTGTTTCTCAGTGAAATGGATGCTGGTTTCTGCTCTTTGCTATGAAAGGAGAGCCTCTGGGCACCTTGCTGTGGATGCAGATGCTGTGAGCTCGGTGTCTGAGCTCTGTAATGCGATGGCCATTTGCTCATCAGCCACGTGCTTTACTCTTGGAAACCAAAACTGACAGAGCAGCCTGCGTTAACGTTGAAGGTTTTCCAGGCTTGGCTTTCGGAGTCTTAGTGAAGCTGATAACCTGCAGATTTAAATTAGAATCAGAAGTTTTGAGCAGGCCTTTGCAGGAGAAGAAATGCCACTGAGGCAGCCTTAGCACGGTCATGTGGCTGACAGTGAAAGCAGGTAATTGGTGACGTTTGTAGATCCTGCTCGCAGAGCCTTTTGAACTAATCGGAATGAAAGCGATGTTATAAAGTTATATTACCAGGGTAAAAACTATCTTGGACAAATGCTCTCAAGGTCCCGCCATGTTGTGAGGCAATGTCCAGGAAAGTCAATATTTATTCCTTACAAAAACTACAGTGGTGTTGCAACTGAGCGCAAAGTGTAGAGCGTGGACCTTTTCGGGACGAGGAGGCGATAACCTCTCCTGCGTGACGCTGGGCTGTTTGCAGCCAAACACGGCGATGCAAAACGTGCTTTTGTGTCACGTGTGGCTGCGGGAGCCCACCCTGAGCGCCCACCAGGGAGGGGTTGTCTGTGCTCAGCCACGAAACGCAGTGTTGGCTGAATGAACTTCATTCTTTAAAACCATCTTTGCAAGGAGAGGGGTTTGCAGAATGCTGTTCTCATCTGTTTGTTTTGTGTAGGCCCATGCTGATGTGTGTTGGGCTGGGGTCCTGATCCCTTGGGGAGATAAAGCCTGAGACCCAAAGGGGAATGGTTGAAAATAAGAAGTGAGCAGGAGAAACTATTTCCAGTTCGCATTTGAACAGTGAGGTGCTAAATACACCCTGGGAACTCTTGTTTTGTGTGTGGTGGCCAGCATCCCGCTCTTGCAAGGCTGTTACAGGGCACGTGCTTCACTTTGATATCATTGGAAACCTCATTGGAAGTTTAGCCTGCTCACACGTGCCGCCATCACTCCTGTGTGTGCAACTCAGGCACCTGCAGTTACTGAACTAAGAAGCCTTGTTTATTTTGCGTTGGATTGGTCATCTTGGTCCTCACACAGAGAATAACAGAATCACAGAATTGTAGGGGCTGGAAGGGACCTCCAGAGATCATCGAGTCCAATCCCCCTGCCAAAGCAGGTTCCCTACAGCAGGTCGCACAGGTCGGCATCCAGGCAGGTCTTGAACATCTCCAGAGAAGGAGACTCCACCACCTCCCTGGGCAGCCTGTTCCAGTGCTCCGTCACCTCACTGTAAAGAAGTTCTTGCGCACATTGGTGCAGAACTTCCTATGCTGCAGTTTCCGGCCGTTTCCCCTTGTCCTGTCTCCACTCACCACTGAAAAGAGTCCACACATCACACAACACACAGACTGCAGAGCTTAGAATGATGGAATCACAGCACGGTTGGGTTGGAAAGGACCTCACAGCCCCCCCAGCCCCATCCTGCATGGGCTGGGTGCCCCCCAGCTCAGGCTGCCCACGACCCATCCATGGCCTGGGGCGCCTCCAGCGATGGGAAACCCACAGCTCTGGGCAGGTGGGATCATCTATGGAAGCTTACTGTGGTCACAGCATTCCGTTCACAGGAACCACCTTTAGAGCTGTTGTCCTTCTCTGCAGAGTGACCCCACCATGCCCACCTGCCCCAGCGCTCTGGGCCATCCCTGGGTCCCATTCTACAGCTCTGGGTCGCAGAGCAGTGGTGAAGTTGGAGCGTTGTGTTGGAGCCAGGCTCAGGGATGATGCAAAGCAAGAGGAATTTCTCAAGTAGGCAGAGCCATTTCAGGCTTTGTAGTTCAAAAAACCAACAGCTTCGTTTTCTTTCAGAAGTCATCTTCCAGCTTGCTCAGAGCACAAGCTCGCTCAGCAATTGCATGCTGAGCTTTAACTGTTGCCTAGCAGAGGAGAAGTGGCACCGTGTGTGCGCTGGCAGTTTCCAGATGGCAGGAGGTGTGTGTCACGCTGTGATAGCCCGTGCCCAGGGAAGTCCCTGTATTCAAAGTGTAGGAACCAAACCCTTCAGACCAGTGCGCCGTAAGGATCTTTGCTGTTGTGTTTGGATCTTTGCTACTGGGGACCCTGCAGCAGCAGGGGCTCAGTGTGCACTCAGATCGTGTTTTCAGATCAGCTCCCATCCATCGATTGCTAAGGCAGGTTCCACAACCTTTGCTTTTGATAATTTTGCTGTTGTGTACAAGGATGGTGCTGCTGGTAGGCACAGTGCAGCTGGGATTGGTAGAGTCAATCACAGAATGGTTTGCGTTGGAAGGGACCTCGTGGATCATCATGTTCCAAACCTGGTGCCACAGGCAGGGCTGCAAACTGCTCCTGTGTTGGAGTTTTTTCTGGTTCTGCTGCTGATGTTTTGAGAATAACGTTGAAATGTTGAAAAAAGTCCCAAAAAAATAACATTTGAGAAGAGGTAAATAAAGTGCTGTCCTCACTGCAGGGAAGGCAACCCAGTGGTCCATCACCTCACACACCTGCGTGCAGGAAAAATCAGATAGCAGAAGTCCTACTTTATCACAAGTCTCCCAATACATCGTTTCCTTTCCAGACAGATTTAGCAGTTACATAGTTAGGTGATTGCATGAGAAAGCCAACTTTCATTTACCTTGTTTTGTGCACATCGTTTTGGCTTATGACTGCAGAAGAAAAGCCTGACAGCACAGGACGGGCTCCCCAAAGGCTCAGGGCCTTGGCAGGGCAGTGGTGGGGTGAATCCAACACGACCATCCCAGAAGTGGAGAGTTTCCTATGTTGCAATGCACAGTGCTGTTGGGGAATTACAATGGCCTACTTAGCTGCTTGTAGAGGGTTGCACTCCCAGCCCATAAGAAGGTAAATATGTTAGTAGTCTTTATACACTACCAGCTCCTGGATCAACAAAAGGATGTTAAGTGCATAATGTTGACAGAGATCAAAGAAGTGGGAAAGTCTAACCAAATGATAATGGGGACTTAAATTACCTGTGAATAAGCTGGTCAGATAGCACAAAAAGAGTGAGTTCAAAGAGGCCATTTCTGCCTCTTGGAACAGCCAGTACTAGAGTACACAGAAGGATATTCTTGACTTAGTGTTAAGTAATGCACAAGAGCTAACTGGAGGCTGCAATAATTGAGCCACTTGTATTGACTGTGGTATGAAGAAATTCATTGTGTGAGTAGCCAACAGGAGAGCTCTGCCACCAGCTCTCAGAACTGGAACTGCAGAAAAGCGAAACAGACAGAATGGCTCCTACAGCTTGAGAGAAATGCCTCTGGGTGGGACGTAGATATGGCTCAAAAAGGTAAAAGTAGTCTTAGGAAAGGGACAGAGCCTTCGGTTACAAAGGCAGTTGTCACCCAGAGGAAGTGCATTGGGCGACTGGAGTGGGTGATCTTGGCGGTCTTTTCCAACCTTGGTGATGCTGTCATTCTGTGACAGTGGTCAAGAAACTATTTGGGCCAGATGGATCTTTTGAAACGTGGGCATGAAGTATTAGTAGGGGATTGGCATCGTATGCACTGCATGGTTGGTATAGTGTAAGTCATTGGCATTAACACAGTTGAAGCGTACCTGAAAGGTGAGCCATTGCAATCCACCTGCAGAGCTGAGCTTAGGAGCAATGCTTGGCCTTCCATGCTCCCTTGAGAGCAGGGGCAGTGTGGGCAGGGCAGGGGGCAGCCCCGAGGACGCCTGGCCACGCACCTCGTCCTGGAAGGAATCCCAGCAGCAAGTGGACGTTTCCCAAAGATAAGCTGGCAGCAGGGCTGTGGCTACAAGGGAGAATTTCTTGCCCTTCTGAACTTCCGTGGTGCTTTCTGCTGGGTGGGCATCGCATGCAGCTGATGAGTGGCCATTCCGAACTGCACGTGAATTCGTTATTTCTCCATGGAAGCTTTCAGAACGATCCAAGCAATGCAGACCTTGCAAGCTTTGTGTCAGCAAAGAGGGCTCTGTTTCATTGGGATTGCTTTTAAACAAAAATTGGGACATATATTTTTATGCATCAAAACTCTGTTTCTTTCCATGTTTAGCGCTCTCAGAATTGCTGGGGGCTTTTCCCCCAAAGTCTTTTATTTCATCCAGAACCAAGAAAATTTTACATATTAAACGAGTACAGTGGAAAACCTGTGATGGAGTTTGGTTTTCAGATCCAGCTGTCTCTGGTATCATGAAACCCATATATGGGGAATTGGCAGGAATCAAATACACAAAATGGGGGTTTGTAAGCAAGGTGGGTTTCTAAGCTGAGCATCTGCTCACGTAGCACTCTGCAAATGCTAAGCACTGATAGAAGTGATCCTCGCTGTGTGTTCAGTTTTAGTAACATCACTGCAGAGTGCTTTACCTGGTTCTGGTACCCAGCTACAAAGAATGTGGTTAAGATGTGTTGAAAGAAGCTCTAGGAGGAGCCACAGAAATGATCCCAACTGCAGAATGTGCTGCTTAAGGAACTCAACTCTTTCCATCTTTTTCAGATTGCAGAATGATGAGTGCTGTAGATGTGTGTCCATTTATCTGTTTCTATGTAGGGATGCCTATAAGGGAAGGGTGAGAGCAGCCTAACAGTGACACAGGCTGATCTGGTAGCTGAAAACTTTCGATAGAGTACTGGTGTTACATGGACAGTTATCTCAAAAGTCTTAGATAAAGCAGATAGATTTCTCACTGTAATACAAGAGCTGCTCCGAAAGTAATGTCTTCTATTTTGTGGTGTCAGCCCACAGTGTCTGAGGTGGATGTTGGTGGTGCAGCAGCAGAAGCTGAAACTTCCCACCAATATTCCATTGCATTTTGTGACAGACGGTAGCAGAGAGGCAGTCTGACATGGAAGCAAAGGTACGCAATGAATTCCTCCATGCAGAAGAAATGGTACCCGTTGACATTCATTGATGCTTGCTGAGTTGATGGAGACCAACTGGTGCATGTGAGCACAGTGAGGGGTGGCTGGAGCGTTTCAGCAGTGGTGACAGTGCCATGAAAGGTGAGTGTCACGTTCTGGACAACCGTGCACAGCTGTCACATCACCAAATGAAGAGCATCTCAGTCAGCTCAGCTGCACACGCTGACGGATTGCGATCAGGGAGCTGTGCACAGAGCTGAGTGTTGGCTTCAGTGCGTCAGAAACAGTGGTGACAATGCTGGAATATCACAGAGTTTGCACCAGGTGGGTCCCACAAATGCTCACACAGGGACAGAAAGAACCATACGCAGAATTGTCAAATCTACTGAACCAATAGAGGCCGAAGGTAACAGTTTCCTGGAATGCAGGATTACCAGTGATGAGAGCTGGAGTCAGAACAGCCCTCCATGGAGTGGTGACATGAGTTCCCCACTGCAGGAAAAGTTGAAGATGCAGCCCTCCGTGGGTAAAGCGATGTGCCCTGTCTTCTGAGGTAGGAAGGGGGGATCCTTTTGGATTTCCTGGGACCCAGACAAACCATCAACTCTGCTGCAATGCAATGCTGACTGAGGGAAGGCTTGAGCTTCCAGAATCAGGTGAGAGAAGACAACACGGTAACACCAGGCCTCAAACCAGGCTCAAGACCACAGAGCGGCGTTGCCAGTCTTGTGGGGTCTGTCCTACCACACTCACTGTATAGTCCAGATTTGGCACCTTTTGGCTTCCATTTGTTCAGGACAGTGAAAGAAGAACTGCATGGGCAACATTTCCTAACAACAGCACTGTCCTGTAGCTGAGAATTTGCTCTATCAAATAGTGTTATTGTGCTTTTTGTATCTGTTGTTTCCGTGGAAGTAAATAGGAGGCGTTACTTTCAGAGCAACCTACATGTAGTTAGTGGTTATAGTAAGTTACCAGGGGAAATTCTGGTTTTCTCTCAATTCTAAAGCCTCAAAAAGAGATTAGACATGGGCAGGAGGACTGGCTGTACCAGAGGCACAAGTGGCCTGGATGCTCATGGTGATCAGTTCTTGTCTTGGGGCTCCGTGATTTTTTGAAAATATCTGTTTATTTTTCCTGTATTTCACAGCCACAGAGAACAGAAAGTGTTGTGCAGCCTTTCATTCGCCCGTAACACTTTCTGTCTGCACTGAGGAGCTGTAATCACATCTCATGCTTCACAGCTCCTGGCTTGATGCCCGCATGGGTCAGGAGGGAACTTTTCTCTCTCCCTCCGTGCAGAGTTGTCCAAGAGCAGTTGTGGGACATTTCCACCTTTTTGGGAGCACCAGGGATTGGCCGTGCCTAAAAACAAGATGCTACAACATGCTGTTGGTATTCAAGGTAGTAGAGAGATTATCTTTTTGCACATGCTTTGGCTGTATGCAGTGCTCCCAGGCACAAGATAGAGCAGATTGCCAGATTGGAGGTGGGAGTCCCTTTTTCCACACCACCACCCCACTCAGATTATCAGAAACTTTGGGTGCATACCATCTTCTCTTGCATTTTGAGACATGAATCATTCTAGCCTTCTCACCCTAGCCCTAAAGGGGCTAACTAAGGGCGTTAGTGGCCCTGTGATTTCTCTTTTGTTCAGCAATTTGGCCTCCAGATGGGTTAATCTAATGTGCATCACAGTGCTCAGTGTCAGGACAGCTGCAGAAGTGTCATATGCATACATTCTGTCTAGGTAGTTAAATTCTTATTTGGCCATAAACTCTGGAACAAATGTAAAGGTTTTCTATAAAGCTTGGTTATGATCTCTTAATTTACAGTACAAGTAAAACATTTTAGGGATTAAACTCACTATGGCTTTGCCAAAAGATATGTGAATTCTAGTTCAAAATTACATGAAACAACAGAACTTAGATGCCTACTTCCAAAGCACTTCAGCATCTGTTTCCTCTCTTCCACTTGCCGTGCTGTGCCTTGGTTACTGCTTTATTCCTGCTGTGGGTGCAAGTATGTTCCTAAATGCCAGCACCAGAGGTGTCTGTCCAGATATCGCCCTATTCCCACAGTTGGTGTCTCTGTCCTGTCTGTTGCTTTCTTTTCATCTGTTCTCATTCAGACAAACCCATAAGCTTAAAGCCATCCCAGTTCACAGAGTCCCAGTCAGCTGTTTTTTCTACTCGCCTGCTTTCTGGATTTGTTTTTATCTTTCTTCCTAATGTTTTCATTTCACTTTTTGCTCAGAACAACTTTTTTGTTATTTCCCTGGATCACTTCCTCATCGCTACCAGTACATAAAACTGCAAACGTGTTTGGTTCCTGCAAGGGTGCTGAGAGCAGCCAGTATGTCTTCCCCAGCTGGATTGTAGTTCAGAAAGGAGAGCTACATAAGATTGAGTGAGCTTGTTAAAAAGGACCTAAGAAGGCAAGTAAGGGTTACATGCTGACAGCTGGCTTGAAGATATTTAGGGCACTGCAGTAGGAAGGAGTTGAGATCAAATGTACCTCTCAAGAAATACCTGAAAAATGGTAAAATGAGATCTGCTGTACCTAAACATAAGGGTAAGAAGGCATGTGAAAGAACCCTGGAAAAAAAAAAAGAGAGGCATAAAATGAGTAGAAGAGGAAGGGTCGTTCTAGCTTCTAACAAGCTAAAAATATGTAAAACATAATGAAAAGAGCTGGGAGAACAAAACCTATTTGTGAATGATAGAATGACTAATAATAGATTCCCTTCAGTCACATCAGAGGCATAAAGCTTGCCAGACCATCTGTAGGACCTGTGCTGAAGTATAAAAGATGCGCTCAGGGCAGCAGAAAAATGAATGCAATTCCTTTTGTGCTTTCATCTGTCTTGAGCTGAAATGTCTGTGGATGAGATAATGATGTAGATAGGCAAAATTAGCATTCTCAGTCAGGAGATATTCACCCAAGAGTTGTGGAGGATGAAATAGCTGAACTATTAACTATGTTAATAGACTTGTATTTAAAACCATTGTAAGGTGGCTGATGTGATACCAGCTTTTCTACAAGCTCCGTCCTGACCAGCGTGCTGTAAAATCCACATGCAGTAAGTTGTCAGGAACTGTAAGAATAATAAGGGAGCAGAAGGTCCAGCTGAGTTCCCAAAATGCCCTCAACGAAGGAAACTCAGATGTGGAATAAGAAGAATACTGATTAAATGATTATGAGAAGATGGATAACAGTACAGTACATGTTGTCATGGAAATCAGTAGGTGGATCTGTTTAAAAAAATAATAATAAAAAGCTTCTTATCCAAAACTTTGGTCCAAAACGTGAAATCATAGAATACAGAATAACTTTCCATAGAAGACGGGAAGCAGATGGAAAAAGCTGATAGAAGTTGAGTGCTTGGGAGTGTTTGAGAGCTTTCTAATCCATTAACTTGTCTGAAGTAATGAAGGTAAGGACCAGGTAGGAGATGTTGCAAAAGACCCCACGGAACTGTAAGAAGGTGCACACAGGAAAGCAATCATCACTCTGCATTAAGGCAGCGGGTTCAAAGAGGTCCATTACCACCTATAAACTATGTCTTGTTAATTCAATAGATTGTTCCATGCAGGTGTCAGCATAGTGCTTGGTGGCTGTCAAGAAGATAACGTGGAGAATGGAATGAGGAGGGTACAGATCCATGGTGCGGCCACGTGTGGAGTGGTGCGTGAGGTTCTGTTCCTCACAGCACTGACATGCTGTAGCAGTGTTGGATGTATTTCATACCAGGAACAGCTAACTGGATTGATACTCTTCTGGCTGGAAAAGAGGCAGCCCAGGGGTGATAGGAAGATCCACAGTCGTGAATAGGGGTTGACTGTTAGTCTCTTTCAGTAGGAAAGCAGTGGGGCATCATGTGAAGCTGCTTGGATGGGTTCAAAAGGAACAAAAAATGCTGCTTTGTATGCCTGTGCAATTCCTTGCTGCAGGAACTGCTTTTGGATGCTAAAAGTTTACAGAAGTTCAAAACCCTCTGGCAGTAACAGATGGGAGAGGATTCCATTGATGGCTATTAAATATTAAATAACAACTATCAGTTTGGTCTCAAGAAAGTCTACAAAATGCAGCTTGCAGGAGGATTGGAGATTGTTTTGAGGAGAAGCCCTACGTGCTTGTCCTATTCTTACGCTCTTCATCAGGAACCAATTGTTGACGGCTCTCAAAGCAAACATCAGGGGCTCGGTGGACTTTTGGTCTGAAGCCACACTGCTGTTCCCGTGTTCTTCAGGCAATAAGCCCAACACCATCAGCAGCAGCCCTTCCACTCAGCCTTATGCTCTGTTTGGGCAGATGTCTGAGGAAAGCTGCAATACATGCTTCCTTCTCCCATAGACTGTGGACTCAACTATTTGCTCACTCGGAAGGTGCCATGCAGTTCCTTAGGATCCATTACTACAAATCCCCTCAACATACGGCTTTCAGCTGTGCCCTTAAGCTGCATTTGATGCCCTTGATACTTTGGCCATTGTATCATCCTGGGCATATGCTGAGTCTGTAACCAGGGGACTCACTTCTTCCTCCTGGTTCTGCCACTGAAGTCTGTTCTCTACCATATTGATGTTCTCACTTCTGGGCACAGATTATCTGCCCAGCTGTTACTGATGCCCCACCATTGCCAGGGAGCAAGAATCAGGTGTGTTCTGTTTGATTTTGTAGCTTTCTGCCCTTTTGAGGAGCTTTTGTCTCAAGGTGCTGCTGTGGCAGGTGAGGTAACTCCTTGCCTTGGAGTGAATCCCAGTAACCCAAGAACATCGAGTATTTGGTCACCATGGAGACCCGTTGGTGTGTTGAAGTCAAAAACAGTTTCAAGCCCTTGCCAGGCATACAACTTGCTTTCATTTCAAGCTCTTCATGGTCGGATTATGACAAGATATTCTGAGGTCTTGTCCTTTCCGTTGGAAGCCATGGAGCTAGAATCCAGTGCGTGTGGTGGCAACCGAGCTGTCAGGAATGCTGAATATAACAGTAGTAGAAAATCATTTCAGGCAGCAAGTGAGAAATGTGGGATAATGTATGCTGAGACAGCTTGCAGAAGCTAGAGGCTTTGCAAAATTTGCTTTTTTCTTGAAGGCTTAATTGATCAGACAGAGACCCTCTTCCCCTGGAAGCCTCCTGGAAGGTAAAGGAAGATTGTCCTGCACGCTTCAGTCTGCCTTGCACAGGCTGTGGTAATTCTAAAGCCAGAGTTATCAGTGTGACACCCAGGAGCTTGTCCATCCTCCAGATCAGCTCGCACAGAAGTCAGTCCATGATGCCCAACTCATGATTCTGGTGCTCGATAACCTGATATCAGAAGACTCTTCAACCTTGTTTCGCTATCTAAGACCTGTGTTTCAGTGGTTCTGGACTGTTCACTCGCACTAATGAACAGTAACGTATGAATTACATCAGGGCAGATACCTGAGCAAGCATCTTCAGTTTTCTTTGGCCCCTAGAATTTTGTATGAAGCTGCGGTAAAAGAGTGTTGAGCTCTGTCCCAGCTTGGAGCCTTGCATGGGGCCTCACAGTCCAGACAGTGCAATAAAATGAGCCTGTGGCATCTTGCTGATCTCTAACCATGTTCTTCAATGTGATTTTTCTGGTAGCAAGAAGTTCTGCCAGAGGACGAGAAAGACCCTCCTGCTAAATGTCTAACATCCACTGTCTTTTGGCCTCCTTCCCAAGATAGTTTTTTTTTCTTTTCCTGAGGTCCTATCTATGTTTCAGTGGAGCCAGAAAACAACCCTTCATTCCCCCCAGACCTTCAGGGACAGCGGCACGTTTCTTCAGACACTGATGTCAAGCAGGCTATCTGTTTTCTATCTGTGCAGAACCAAACTTATCAGGTAGCCTCAGTTCATTTGTGTCATGAACTAGGAGATACAGAAGTGCAGTGATACTGGTAATTGCATAACTATCGCATCTGGAGATGTGAGGATACCATCTAAACGTTTGTGCCTCCGGCTGTCATTAAGTTCCATCAAAGGTCAAATTGTATAAAAGCCTCTGTAGAGTAGAGAATGGCTCCATTCTTGACACCTGCAGAGCTGTTGTGGAGTTCCATGAAGCTCTGAATCACTGCAGATGCTTCCAGGACTTATGCCAAGCAGTGAAGCAGATTGTGGTTTGCAGACTCCTCTGTAATACTTGAGACGCCCAGCTGCCCTTATCTGCGTGTGGGGAGAGACAGATGGGGAATTACTGCTTGGAGTTACCTTCAGAATGTGCATATGGACTGTCAACTGAAGAAGAAAAGAAGATAACTTGATCGTCTTTGGGTTGTTTTGAGATCTGCAGTGTAAATCTACACCGACTGCTTTCTGTGCTTCCACTGAAGTCTTGTGGTTGGGACAAGTTGCAGGCTGCATATCCTTGCTTACTGAATATGTGCATATTAACAATGTGAACCTCAAAGAAGAGTGCTTAATCGTGGTAAACCTCTTGTTTTTTTCTCCTTCTATGCCAGTAATCTGACCCTCATGCCCTGTTTGTGAGGGGGAAAAAAAAGTGAAATTAAACCTGAGTTGTATATGGATGGATATTCTGGAAGAGGTGTAGGGAGACCTTATCGCAGCATCCTGAGAGGAGACTGTGATGAGGTTGGGGGTTGGTCTCTGCTCCCATATAACAGTGATGAGACGAAAGGTAATGGCCTCGAGTTGCTCCAGGGCAGGTTCAGGTAGGATTCTGGGATGAATTTCTGCTCCAAAAAGAGGTGAGGTATTGGCAGAGCTGCCCACTGGGGTGGTGGGGTCACCGGCCCGGGAGGTTCCAGAACCATGGAGATGTGGCACTGAGGGCTGTGGGCAGGGTGGGGTGGGATTGGACTTGGGGATCTTCAGGGCCAGGCTGGATGTGGCTCTGGGCAGCCTGGTCTGGTGGCTGGTGACCCTGCACACAGCAGGGGCTTGGAATCAGATGAGCACCGTGGTCCTTTGCAACCCAGGCCATTCTGTGATTCTATGATCTTAGAGGTCTTTTCCAATCATAACGATTCTGTGATTCACTGATTATGGTTTGAGTAAACAAGATGAAGGCAAACATTGAGCAGTCTGATGTTTCCACAAAGGCAAGCTTCCTTATGTTTATTTAATATTGCTGACTTCGAGAGATTTTAATATCTTACAAACTCTGCTTAAGCATCTGTGTGAACATGGATTTAAGTAAGCAGGCTGAATAACTGTAGATGTTTTGTGAATTAAGTGAGAATATCCCTATGCTTCTCTGAAGTTTATATAGGACTTAAGAAGTCCTGAAGAACCTAAGTGAAAGCTGCTGACAGTTTTTATTTTTGGCCATTTTTATGTTAGAGCAGATTTGAAAGGAAGTCAAGAAGATTTTTGCCTGTGACCTGGTGGAAAGATCCCATTTATCCGCAGAAGTCAGCAGCAGTCTTGCTATCTCTTGGCCATATGAAGCAGTCATTCTTTGTAGAGTTAGTTAAGGGTTTAGCACGTCTTCTTCAGGAACAGTTTTCATGCAGTGTTCATGTTTTATTTTCAGGGCTCCTCACAAGTTTGCACTTACCAGTCTCTTTACAGTTTCTCATTTGTAAGCGGAGCAGCAAAATCAGTGAATACCCAAATCACTGCTGTTTCGGAGCAGTGTGTCTGAGATGATGAAATACCAAGTGACTGAGCCATGAGTCTGCAGGCACTGGAAGGGTTTTCACAGCCATGTCACTGTACGTGTCCCCATGTTGTCCTTTTCTCTAGGCCTGTAGCATTAGCCCTTGTCAAAGGGAGACAGACTTTCCGTTTGATCCAGTAAAGCCACTTCTGGGATCTGAAATCTCCTCTGGACCGTAGCCAGAGGATCACAATTGACCTTTTGACCATGATAGCACACTGACAATATATGCTCATTTGTTCATTAGTCATGATATTGTCCTTTCCTTGAACTTTGTTTCCTCTCAGATCCAGTGCTTTCGGGGAAACTATTCCATCATCCTTTGAGTATCTTCTGAGCTCTTGGTTTGGCGTTACACTGGTGTTGGTGACTTTGTATCCGGCCATCCTTCAGTGCCCACTGTTCCCATGCTCACAAGACATCAGAGCCAGCACCTGGCCTGGTTTTTGACACTACTGATGGTGGTGTGTGAGTTTGTGTTATGTCTAGAGCAAAGTTGCTTGAAACAAGCTTTCTTTGAAGCTGATGAAGTGGAATGGAGCTCAGCCATTCCGAGTGATTCTTCCTATTATGCCTCACCTGTAGCTCCTGGGCACATAAAGGTCCATCTGTATAAATGTTTGAAGCCTTGCTATTTTGTCTACCTGAACATTAAAAAAGAGCACCTCTGCTGTTCCATCAAGTTTCCCTTTCTCTCTTCAGTAGGAAAATGAAAAACACTGATGTGAAAACCTAATTGAAACATCATATTTATGATTTTTTTTCTGCTCTTGTTACACTTAACTGGCCGAGCCCAGCTGAATTATGTGTTCATCTGACCTTCTGATGAAGGCTTGAAGTATAGAAATCATAGTTTTAAAACAAAAATGTCATCCGCTAGGAAAAAAAAAAAACAAACAAGCTTGTTTGAATCAGTCAAGTCTATAGAAGACATTAGCTAGCAATGACACAGAGAGAGTTCTGAGATTCAAAGCAGTGGCTTTCATCTTTAAACGTTGTGTTTTGCCGGAGCTCAGCGCAGTGTGAGGAATTCAGCTGTCTTCCAGATATGCTTACAGGGAAAATACATCTGTCGTTTCAGCTCAACCTGTAAGCTGAGCCTTTGGTTTCTCTTAGTTTCACTGTTTTGTTTTGCTTTGTTTGCCACTGTGTTTTAACAAGATAAGCATCTCCGTGCATTTCCCCTTCATTTTAGTAATTGCCTTCTCTAGTGACCATTTCCTTTGCACTTTCATTCATTTATTGTAAGATCTGGGTGTACAGCCCACATATGCGTGTGTGTAGAGCCCTGAATTAACCATACTGTCATACAAAGCAGTTCATTAAAAGCCCCTCAGATCATCAAATGGAAAAATGTATTAGATTCCCTGAGCTGCCCAAAGACACAGCCAGACAGCTGGAAATGAGGCATCATCGGACACTGAGGTGTGAGATGAGATTGTTTTGGGCTTTTTCAGCCCTCCTGGAATTCATTGCAGGTATCGTATCCCGGTTTTGGTTGTGCAGAGCAATACTGAAAAAGAGATAGGTTTGATTATTTGTGATTCAGGATGTAGAGGAGTTTATGACTAAAACACAGTGATCACCACGTGAAGCAAATTGTTAAGCGATTTTGTTTCTTGAAGCCATATTTCATAGAAAGTGATGCTTATCAGGCATTCAGTTACATTCTGCATCCTCAGCTCATTGCAGTGATCTTGTCTGATAAGAAAATACGTAGAAAACGGTAATGCAGTCTCATCAAGAAATGAGGAGATGAATACCTTGTAGTAAAATAAGAATTGAATGTACTTTTGCCCGCCGACTGGAAGTTCAGGATCAAATGAGAAACCAGGGCTGTAAATTTGGATAACTGAACAAAAGTCAAGTTGATAATGCCTCTTCTCTTTCATATTGCCTGGTTATACCATTTCAGCCTTAGTCAGTGCTCAGTCACTGTTGATATATATAGTGCTCTCTGGAGCCAACTGGGTACAGTTCATGGCATTCTTCTTTCCTCCAAGGTGCACCGTGTTCGTGCAAGCGTGCTGGAAAGGGAGGTGAACAGGAATGAGCTGAACCATGTGGTAGATGGCAGAGGAATGACTGCTGTGCCGATTTTAGGGCCTGCCACAGAGATATGATGATAACCACAGCCTTGCTGGACTGCCTGGTTGGTTTAATTATTTGTCATACAGGCCTGTGGCCTGGTTTAAAGGAAGTGTGAAATGCTGAGTCAAGAGTTTTATTTCTTGTGGGTTCTCCCACATCCATTTATTGTCATGTTAGATGGCACCGAGCCTCTTCTATCAGCACACTGGGCAGCATGGATACCTGCAAAAGGTGACTTTGTCGGTTTTCAGAGATCAGCTCTATCATATTTGTCAGAGAGCAGTAAGTCAAGGATGTCTTTACCTAGAAATGAAAGGTCAGGCTCTGTGATGATGCTTATTTCTTGAGGGAATCCAGCCCACGCTGTGAGCAGCCTCCAAAATGGCTGTGCAGATGAGTTTTACCCCTTTTTTGCAAAGCCACTGCAGAGAACTGGGACTTCTTGGGATCGACTGCCATAGCACAGTGCAGGCTGCTATCACAGGGCGCGTGAACTGTGTGTTACAAGCACACAGAGCTGCTTTTTCTGTTGTCTGTAAAGGGAGGAGAGGCAGCTTGCGCAGCAGCACATCAGCCACATACACATATGTGATCACTGCCTGACGTTAGCTGAAAGGATTCTTCATTGGAATGGCCTTGGTACAGGCAGAGGAGTTTTGCTACATCTTCAGGCAAAGATATTTTTTCTTACAGCATGGGGAAGAGCTGCTCTCCCTGCCCAGTAGAAGAAAAAGATGAAGGTCGGGGTAATCCCCCGATCCAAGTAGGAAATAGCTGAGTATGGTGTGGAAATTGCATACAGGCAACTGAGTTATTAGCCCAAATGGCTCACACCCACATGGCTTTCTTGGTCTTTTACGCCTCCACGTCATCTTTCATCAGGGAAAGATTCGGGAATCTGGGCCTGTGAAAAGTCTTATTTTTGTTGGCTTTGTTGTTCTGTTTAATTATTCGATGTTTCTGTTCTTTACAACATTCAAAATTGTACAAAACTGTGTCCTGTTTTGGGTGGAGCATCCTAGGCTCTTATAAACAGGCCATTCCTTGCCTTGTTGCTACCTGTGCATATTC
Source organism: Lagopus leucura (assembly GCF_019238085.1). NCBI lineage: Eukaryota > Metazoa > Chordata > Aves > Galliformes > Phasianidae > Lagopus > Lagopus leucura. Next base: position 530,635 of record NW_024962276.1, on the reverse strand, counting down.
TCCTGCTACATTTGCCATATAACCATCGTATTTCTCCATATAATAAGATAGGATGGCCATTACTGGGTGCACCTTTTGGTTGTGGGTTTATCCCTACAACCATGTTTGCTTCCTCGGGTAGTGCAGAGTATTTGATGCTCTGGAACACATTCCAGAATGATCCCAGGATCCTGTCTGAGTTTAGTTGGCCATTTTAAAGCTTGCCATTTCATCCTCACTATCAATATGATTGTTTCCAGGCACGTCGCCGAACTTCTTCAGCTCTCATTTTATCACACAGCGATGTGAGCAGCAGTTATGTGTACAGCTGATCCTACTTGACGGCTCCTTGCTGTTGAAAAGAAGCGACCTTGCTCTTCTCTAATGCCTTCTTTCCCCCACGGCTGCCTTTCATGGGATGGCTGTTCCCTTCCTCACTCCAGTTCCAGTGCCCTAAGACCCTTCCCCAAACTTGTCATGAAAACTGCAGAAAATGATCAGCATTTTTGCTAGGTCCTTTGCTGATGTTTTCATGAGTTAAGCGAGCTCAAAGCAAAGTCAAGCGTGGAGTGAACAGCAGGGGAGACGTGGCCAGGAGCAGGGCTGGAGGTGGGCATGGGAGGGGAGCTGTCAGCATGCTGCTGCTCATTACAGCACACCAAGCAGCCTGAGATCCTTCTTTCAGGTCTTCACAATCAGCTTTAGAGTGGCTAATTCAAAACAAAAATATAGTTTCATCTGCAAATGTTGTCACCTCATTCATTTACCCTTTCCCAAGTAATTTATGAATATGCTGAAATGCTCTGCATGGGAACTTCCTGGCTTCCTCTGTAGTGAACCATGATGCAAACAATTCATTTAGCTTTTTTGCAAATATTTTTTGAGTGCATCTTTCATTCCCTACATTACTTGTTAGCCACAGAAACTCACTAATAGGCTTCCTTCTTCTGATGTGCTGAAAAAGGCTTCTTTGTTTGTACATAGGCCCCTAGCATGTTTTTCCCTTTTGACCAGCCTGCTTGCCAGGATTGTAGTCTTTTCTGCTCTCATCATTAGGATGCAAGTTCCATTTTCCAAAGGTTGTCTTTTCCTCCTGGTATTCCCTTACTGTTCACTGTTGGGCTTTTGGGGTTGGTCCTTTTGCCCACTGGTGTACGCTTACTTCAAGGCTTTAATAAGAGATCTCTTACTAAAGAGATCTCTTATTAAAGAGATCTTGTGTCACCTGGAAACATTTTATGTTTTTCACTGACTTTCTAAAATGTCTTTTTACCTACTTTCCTCATTCTTAGAATTTTTCATGGTTAGAGTTTTTTTTTTTTTTTAATTAATTTTTAATTTTCCTGTCCTGTGAACATAAGTATACACATTGCAGGACGAATCTTTGGTATTTCTGTCTTACACCAGACCCCTGTGAACCGTGTAGGATTGTGTAACTTCCTTTCCTTAGGTTTCCTAGATGCTTATGAAATTTATACTCTAATTTTAGAGTAGACAATTTATTTTACCCATCTTGACTTTCAAGTTTGGATTCTGTGTAAGGTATATGAAGATACAGATGCTACATATATATGTAGATATGTGGACACACACCTGTATACGTACAGTAAAAGATACACATTTATCGATGCACGTTGCATTCTTACATGACAGATATCAGGTTAATATCCCATTTTCAGGTGCAGGAATTAAGAGACAAAGCTTAAATCCAGATTCCAGCTCTGAGTGCATAATGCCTGACACACAGAGGTGCGTTTGGAATCTGGAAGAGCAGTGTGCTTTTTAGCTGCTCGAGCAGGGGAGTGTTGAGTGCTCTGCACTGCCTTTTGAAACTGTAATGAATTGGAAAATGTTCCTTTAAGTTACTAGCCCAGAGCTAGGCACAGAGGCAGAGCTTGAATCAGGTACAGACGAAGGCACCGATCGAATGTCTGCAGTACTTAATCTCTGCAAATGTTAATAAAAGTATTAAGCAGGCAACATGTTTCCTCTTGTTTTGTTATGGTTGAATTTCATATGCAGACGGCATGCCACAAACCTCATTTTCCCTTGCCGTCCCTTCACACCAGCAGCAGCTTTCCCGAGCCCCAGGCACCACAAGCTCTGACTCATTTACTTAATATTCCTCTAATGAAACTGCCCAGAGCTCTGGACCTATTCTCCTCCAAAACAATCTTTCTCCTCCCTATTTTTCCACACCCTGTGCTTTCTTCTCAGCTCCTGTCACATTCCACATCAGTCTCTTGCTCAGCCTCCTGGAGCAGACCTTAGACCTTCCCTCGCTCCCATCCCCTTCCTGCCCGGCTCCTCTGAGCCCTGCCAGCCCGGCTGCGGGGATCAGCTGCTCCAATATCTACAGGCTGCTGTTGTGCAGTGAGAGGGCATGGATGAACCAAGTGGCTTATGGTGGAGCTGGGAGGGTGAGGAGCAAGCAGGGGTTTCTTCAGATGCAGTGCAGCGGGGCAGTGTAAAGAGAGAAGGGAAAGGTTCTATGCCCTCTTCTCTGTGGTTCCACGTGGAAAGGACAGGAAAAGCAGAAATGGCTGCAATTAGCTGGTGAAGAAATCCCTGTCTGTCTGCAGAGCTGTAGGTGCTGGGATGAGCAGAGCCCCAGCATGTGGGACCGTCACCTGCAATAGTCTGAGTCCAGCCATTGTAACACCTTTCCAGATGTGCAGAGGTGCACATTACAGCCTGAAATTCACAGACTGAGACGCGATGAAGGTGCCTGAAAACCCAGGCTGCAGCTCAGAAGTATGGCACAGGTTCAGTTGCAATTCTGGTGTGCAGAAACGGATTCTCAGCTCCTCCCTTTCACCCTATGTCTCTCATCTCTGCTCCCTCCTTACTCTGAGACCTGTACCGAACTCTGCAAGTAGCAGAACTGCTGATGAAAACAGCACTGCTGGAGCGACTGCAAAACTCAATAGCAAAGCCATTTGGTGGGAGCAGAAGGTTGGGGGCAGGGGAGGTTTAGGGGCAATGAACAGCTCTGGAGCTGGGACACAAGTGCTGCTGGAAGGGGCCACGACCGATAGGAGCACTTGGGATTGCATGAGGGAGGTGCGGGTGTTACAGGTGAGCGCTTCACGGGGGGATTTGAGACAGGGCTGTGCCTCAGAGCAGGGCTGGCAGCTCGGGCAGCACCTTCTGAGAAAGGCAGGAGGGCTTTCCCTCCCTCAGCCTCCTCCTCGCCCGGCTGGCAGCTGCCGAGTCCAGTTCCTGTGCAGGGTCAGGAGGAGGCAGCAGGCGAGGCCTGCGTGCTGCCAGAGCTGTGCGGGGACAACGCTCGGCCTGTCGGGGTGTACAGATGGGAGAAGCCGAGCCGTTTTGCACAGCAGGCGACTGGAGCTGTGAGTAGACAGGGCTGGCGGTGCCGGTGTCGGCCGCGCTCACAGAGCTCTGCTGGGCTCTGCACAGACAGGCCTGCTCGCCTCAAAGACAGCGATCGGATTCTCGCCCTCCGGGGGTTTCCAGCGAGCGCGCAGTTCAGAGGAACCCTTTCTTTTCTCCTGCTGTTCACACCCTGCAAAGAATTTTCTATCAACAAAAGAAATCGTTTTATAGTCAAGCGATGTTCAGCCCCGGTGCCTGGATGGGGAGGGGATTTTGGAGGACCGGGGGAATCTGTGAGGGCTCAGAGTGAAGCCTGCGAGTGAACGCGAAATACGGCCAACAGCTCAGGGCAGGCGAGTTTGGGCTCTGCAAGAGCTGAGGCTCGGCTCAGGGAATGGGAGTAACCGAACCAAATGCCAGAGCAGCCCGTAAGGAGAGGGGAGGTCCAGGCAGGAGCTCTGGCAGACCAAGAAGACTGTTGTTCCTTCAGCCTCGGTGGCTGTGTGTGAGTGTGATGGATGCTCCACCACAGGAACCGCAGACCCATAGAACAGCTTAGGTTAGAGGGGACCTTAACGATCATCTATTTCCAACCCCCTTGCTGTGGACAGGATTATCATCCACTGCATCAGGCTGCCCCATCCATTGATTATCTCCATTCCATGTGGGTCCATGGGCAGCCTGTGCCGGCGCGTCACCACCCTCTGAGTAACAAATTTCTTCCTAACATCCAACCTAAATTTCCCCTCTTTTAGTTTTAAGCCATTCCCGCTTGTCCTATCACTATCACACCATGAAAAAGCCAGTCCCTCTCCTGCTTGTAAGCTCCCTTCAAATACTGTAAGATTGCAATGACGTCTCCCTAGAGCCTTCTTTTCTCTAAGCTAAACAAGCCCAGCTCCCTCAGCTTATCTCCATAGGAGAGGTGCTGCAGCCCTCCGAGCACCTTTGTGGCCTCCTCTGGACTCACTCCAACAGCTCCACATCCTTCCTGTATTGGGAGCCATAGGCTTGGACACAGTACCCCAAATGGAGCCATCCTTGAAGATCCGTGATATTTTCAGGTTCAGTGGGATGATGTCAAACCCAGAAGGATTTTGTTTGAATGCTATCAGTCATCCCTCCAGGGAAGGCCTGTCTGTTCGAACCCTGTTTGATGGCAGATATCCCAAATCTCCTTCTCTGTGCAAGGGTCAGAAGTGTGCCGTGGGAGCCTGGGGAGGTCTCCCCAGCACCAAGTTTATGAGCTGTGGTTCTCCAAGTTTTCTTGGAGAAATTGCATGCTGTGGGTTTTGCACTGCTTTGTTTTCATACGTGTTAATATAGATGACCAGGAAATGCAATTTGTCTCTCTAAGTGGAGGTCCTAGCGAACACTCATGGTCCACAGCTGCTGCTGGGAGCTTTTCTCTTGGCCTTGCAGCTGGAAGAGCAGATGTCACCCTGTCATTGGGAGAGTGGAACACAACTGGCCAGAGTGTGGGCTCTGCCCACTCTGAAACACAGCTGCCTCCAGTATCTCCTGGAGCAGATGCCCATCGGCTATCGCTGTTACAAATGTTTTCTGCTGGGAGACAGAACTTGCCGATTTTATCATGGAGAGACACTCTGTAGTGTCATCTTCAATGACTGAAATACTAAATGCTTCCAAATCCTACTTCCACTATTTCTGTGCACATCACAGCCTCACTTGCAGCCCAGGTCTCATAGTCTTACTGTGAAGTAGGCAGTTATTCTTCATTTCTGTGTACTCCAAGTCTGTGATGATGTGTGTTGGCCTCTTAAAGCAAAAATTTCAGGAGAAAACTGGGGCTCAAAGAGCCCAACTGCTGCTTCAGGATGAAGATGGGCAGGGCAGTGAGAATGTGGCCAAGCTACGTCATCAGAAGTAAGGACAGCCCCCTGGAAGCACAGCCTCCACTCTTGGGACATGCCAAGAGATCCCACCAGTTCCAGCAGCAGGGCTGGCAGCCTCAAACTGGGCTGGAAAACCTTTTTTTGAGTTACTTAACCATTCTTCACATTTCTGTAAAGCAGTCGTTGCTTCCCTTTGCCATACAAATGTTCATGCATGTGTTTGTGATGGTAGAGTCAGTAGTTTTTGGAGAAAGATGGAAGTGTGATCTCAGAAGCTGGGCTCAGTTACCTGGGTAGTTTTCTTGGCTTCCATGAATGTGTCCAGAAGCTGGTGAGCTTGGGAAAGATTTTTTGTGTGTGCTTGGGTAAGGCAGTTTTTAAATGTCAAAGTTGAAAGTACTTTTCCTTACAAAAAAAAAAATCAGCAGCAAGCCGTTCAGAACTGGCTGAGCAGGCAACCATCTGAGCAGCTGGGCTGACTGCATGGCATTCTGCAGGAGATTTTCAGGGCTTTGAAGGCAGACCCATCTCCATGTCGTATCTCCTTTGAGATACAACAGCCTTTGGGCTGTTTGTGTCAGAACTGTTTGCTTACTTAATTTTAAAACGGTCACATCCACACAGACAGAGGGATTGCCACATCATGATACTCTGGAAGTGTCCTTTGGCACTTGATTTACAGCAGCTAAATAGCAAGGGGGTCAGTGGCCAGCTGGCCACCAAAGCAGGAAACCAGATGACAACGAGAATAAATAGTTTCATGGAGCTGGAGTATCTGACAGTGCTGGAAACTGGAAGGACAGATCAGCATCCAGGATATTTGCTGTGGGACAGGTTCTCAGATGGCTGCTGAGCTGTGTGCCAGCAGGGGTGGCAGTGGGAGCAAACAGCACATGCGTTCATATCCCTCCCCACACACATCCACGGGCCCTGCAGAAGCGTTGCATTGCACAGGCAGATGAGGATTTCTGTTGAGGATGGGAGGAGTGACTGATGGAGTTTTACAGAAGGGGCGTTTCTGCAGGTTTCCAAAGAATGAGAAACAGCCATCCTTGGACAAATCTCTGGGAGAAGCAGCGTTTGGGAAATCCCCAGGGTTGGTAGCCGAAGTGATGGATGTGATCGGTGAGATGATAGAAGCGGTGAATGAAAAATACCGTCTGGGCTGTCAGCCTGCACACGCTGTCAAGGTGCTCAGCATTAGCAGCGTTGTCATTCTGTGTGTGTCAGGAGGATGGTGGGCAGTTTACAGACAGAGACTTGAGCATGGGCGGAGAGAGGTGGCAAGGAGGGGCTGTGACATGTTCCATGTCTATGAGATTCAGCAAGGAAGGTCACTTCCAGACTATTTTTATGACATTAGACGAGGATTTGAACGCTCCTCCAGGAAAAGTGCCACCCCCACTGCCTCGCTGCAGTTTGTCCAAGTTGACCTTAGTGGTTTCCTGCCAAAAATGCCCGTGAACAATAATGACTTGTTAATGATTTATCCCTGCGTTCTCAAGTGCTGCACTGATTCCTAGTATAACAGAAATCATCAAAGCAGTGCTGTGCAGGCTTTAAGGTTTTGGCTACAGTGGCTTTTTGTCCTTACACGATGGCAGTAATGCAGGTTGTATGAGGAAATGGAGAACTTGGTGGATGGGGCAGTGTAAATGCATGTTATTCAATGTATTGTAGGAGTCTTGGTGGGAAAATCAACAGCACTGTACTGCTGGAAAACTCAGCTGAACTGTAATGAAGAACTGTCCCTTCTAGAGCCTGCACGGCAATGAACGGACGCATCAGCTGTTTGAAGAGTTTGCCTTCTGCAAAGAGATCTGCAAATTCACACTGTTGGGGCTGGGTATGGCTCTGGTAATGGGAGCTGTGAGGGCAAGCTGTGTTTCCCTGGGAGATGGACACCTGTCATTTTCACAGGGCAGAAGTATGCAGGCTTACGGCACGGAATACAACATTAAAAAACCTGTTCTCTGTGCTTGGAGCATGGCTGTGTAATAAATCCTTGATCAAACATCCTGCCTTGGTGCGGGAGAACACAGGAAGATGAAAAGCAGCCGATACGTACAGAGGCAGAATTTGTGATTGCAACAACTCCAATCCACCTCCACCCTTCAAAGCCAGGGGAAAAAGCAAGCAAGCCCAGGAACTGGAGTTTGCATGAGTCAGTTCAAGTGTAGATGGCTGATTGTACACAATGTAGTGTTGTTTTGTCACCAAGAAGCCGTATCAGAAGCTCCGGGCAGGTCTAGATACTCTTTTGCAGTGATCATTCTCTGACAGAGACCAGAGAATCCTTTTTTATTAGCAAACAAACAAACAAACAACAAAACAACCCAAGCAGAAAATACAGATTTGGCTGGCGTCAGCCTGACAGCTCCTTCCTCCAGATCCCCGGATCTGCAGTAACTGGAGATGAGAGAGGGCCTTCCGTCCAGTAAGCAGGAGGATTGTTCTGCTTTCAGAACATTCTTTATTCCTAACTCCTGTGGCTCCAGGTGTCCTTGCTGTCCCCACACTCAACTCCCTTTCAGGTCTTTGCCCTCTTCCATACTTCTGGAGGAGATGTATGTGGATGAGAGTTGGATCCTCCAGCTGAGGCGATGTCACAACTAACCTACTTTCACTCCCTAAAAAAACCCTCTGTGAACGGCTCCTTTCCCATTCTGATGAACAAAAAATGGCTTTTAAAGCTGTCAATCTGTACCATTTTAGAGTAAGGGTTGGTGAAATTGTTGTGAAGATAGCAGTAGTAAACTTCTACTTGATCACATTTTGTCAAGCAAGGTGGCTATTTTGCTTTCTGCCCCATGTGTCCTTGATGTCATGTCTTCACAGCTCTACTCTGTAGATGTCATGTATTCGCAGCTGTGGTCTACTCTGAACACTGCAGCAGTGGTGGCTGAAAACAGAAATTTCTTCACCTTTTTGGCCTCAGTCTCTTGAGCACTGGGCCAAGAGCTGTGTCATCCTCGTCCCTAAGAAGCTCTGTGTGGAGACGTGCCCTTTGGTGATCAGTGTTGGATTCTTCAGAGGCTCCCTGCAAGCTGAAACTAAGGGGAAAAGTTATGCTTACCTACTTCAAGCTCCTTTCAACATGCCAGCCATGCTTATAGAATGTCTGTGAAACTGTTGGTTGCTGGAATCTCCAGGATGAAAGCTTGGCTACATGCAGAAAGGCTGCTGATAGTCAAGGGTGTGTTTTGGAGCTAACAGAGATTGCCTTCGGGAGTCTCCTGTGAGAGTATCCTCAGTCAAAAATAGCTATTGACGGAGCTGAAATCCATCATGGAGTTCGTTTGCAGAGGATATTGTGGAAGAAAATATAAATGGGCAAAAGGGGAAGGAAACACTTCTGTGAAATTATCAAGCTGTTCATCACTGTGCTCTACATACATCCTCCAGAGCAGTAGCTCCCCAAGCTCCCAACCACTGGATGCTGGGAAGACATGAGGTGGAAGCTCACTTTCTGATTGATATCCATTAGTTGGTGAGAGACAGGTTTTGAGTTACATCCATTTGGGGTTTGACCCTGTGTGCATGTGCTGACATTTTTATTCCCACTCAGCATCTGAAGTGGAATCAATTTTGAAGCCTCTCAAACTTTTCAGTTTAAACTGGTGCAGACAAGTTGTGTGGCCTTAAAAAGAGCACATGCATGGATGTTGGAAGTGAAAATCTGCAGCTGTGCCAGGGCTGGGACACAAACACCCCATCTTTCTCACCTCCTGTAGCAGCAGATGAGCTCAGCATCCCCAAGAGCCCAAAGCTGCATTCTCTGCATTCCTGTAGCTCCTTATATGTCAGTGATGTCATCGATAGCAGCCAGGGAAATGTGGATCCCAGAGGGCCCAAACTCATGTCTTAGCAAGTAAGTGTAGGAGGAACCAATTTTTGCAGCGTACTGTACTGTACTAGCAAGTCTTATTGAATCAAAGCACTGCAAATGTGTTTGCATCTGTTTTGTCTCTTGGCAATACTACAGCATCCAGGAGGAGTTGCACTTCTGTCCATCACTGGCTATTCTCTCACTCCAATGAAAACAACTGCATCCGAGCAACAAGACAATGGGAAGTCAAGTTTGACGTATGATCAAAAAGCAGGGCATGTGTTCCTTTAGCTGTTCTGCATTCTTCACCATTATGCCTAGAACTTGCTGACACACACCGTATGCGTGCAGGAGGTTGCTGCCACTTGAAGGCGTTCCTTCTAAACTCCAGCCTTCGTGTCATGGACAAAACTTTGCCAGCCTGCAGAGGAAACCTATTTGCAATTTTTTGGGGCAGGACAAACGTGCCTTGTTTTGAGAACACAGTAGCAAAATTTTAATGCAAATTTTCATCCTTCTTTTTTATTTTTTCCTTTTATTTAGATGATGCCATCCTAGCACTGCTGCAGCCTTCTGGCAGGCATGCCATCCATGGATTGATGCTGCTGCTGTGGCTTGCCAGATTTGGACCCCAGGCTGCACTGAAGCAGAAGCTTTTGAACAATGCTCTGTGCACCACAGATACCTTGAAGCCGTGGTAGCTCAGTCTGCAGGCGGCCTCCTGAACATTAAATAACATTTTCCAGCTTAAACTTTGCTGACTGGGGGAACCGGACTGGTGGTCCAGGAGGGTGTTTGTATCTCACATCGAATTGTATTTTTTTTCCTGGTTGTTTTAGGAAGTTGTCTTTGACAGGAGCTTCCGGGAGCCATGCATGACCCAGATCAGCTTTCTGCCCCCACCGGAGGCAGCGCCAAACCTCCTCTGGGTTTGGAGGTTTAGGACTGGCAGTGGGACGGAGCGGTCATTGGAGCTGTGGTATTTCCTGCCTCGGAAGCAGTTCGCTGTGTAGCCTCAGTGTTACTTGAATGTGGCTCTGTGTTACTCGTCTGTAATTAGAGCAGCTTGCCAGCTCTTGATTTCATCCCTTCATTTCTACAGTGTTTCCAGACCTTGTGCAGTTTGCCCCAGAGAGCTGGGGCTTGTTTTCTAAACCAAATTTAGCCAGGCCTTATACCTACACCTGCATATTTCCAACTACAAATAACAATGGAAGCGATTTTATCTAATCTCCCACCACCTGGTTTGTTCTTGTCCACACTCTTAGGCATGAGGGTGTTGAAAACACTTTTGGCAGCAGTAGCTTTAAGCTGTGTAACCACCAGCGTCAGCACAACCACCCAGGCTACGCAGACGGCGTGTGGGGGGGGAAGGTCCGGGCAGCAGCAGCAGCATGCAGGCAGGGCAAAAGGGAAAGCAGCCCTGCCTGTGTGGAGGCTGAAGGAAGGAGAGCAAAGCAGTGCAGGCGCAGCCCTCAGCGATGTCCTGCAGGGAAGAGCCTGCCCGAACAAACAGTGCCCAGGGGCTGTTAGGTGCTTCTGTGTCTCCGCATGACTCGGTGGCCGGTCCCCAGGACACCTTGCAGAGCAGAGCCGTGACTTTCTAGCTTGAGGAGCGAGTGCTGAAGGCCCCTCCTCTACGCCGGCATTTCAGCGTTGAGCTTTGGAAGGACTCCAGGCAAGCAGTGAAGGGCTCTTTGATAATATCTGACGGGCGGGTAAGAATTTTGGGCAGCGGCCAAGATACACATTGCCTGTAATCGTTAACTCAGTCTGTAAACAGTTCAAACGGCACTGAAGAGGCCGTCAGTTATTACATTAGAAGCAGCCTTTCATCTCCCCGCTCAGAAGCCAGCCGTACAGCGCTGGCCCCTGCTGCGCTGACTGTAGCTGCAGGTCTGTAGGCAGGGCAGGCAGTGCTTGGTCATACAATGCGCGCCGCTCTGAATGGCTGACCTTCAAACCTTCGGTGCTGCGGCAATAACTAAATCATTAGTTTCCTTTTGTTCTGCACCTGGCTAAGGCCAGGGATATTCAGGGGGGAGGGGATGGGATTCGGGAGTTGGACGACGTTCCCGCTCTGGTGCACACAGCACAGGAACCCAGCAGAGCTGCCTTCTGACCCCGTGCCCATCGCATGCCTGCGGCTCTTCCCCGGTGAGCACAGGCCTGGCATATAGCAGCCAGGTAAGGCTGCCCCACTGCTGGCTTCTCCAGAAGGAGCCCCACCGATGGTTCTGGCCTTCGATGTCCAAGCAGCAGTCAAGGCAGCAATGCTGCTGAGCTTCATCTTCAGAAGAGTGTTGGAGGATTCCCCAGCCCATGTCAACCTGGGGAGAGCCCCAGGGCTCTTTCCAAGAGCTGCTCAGCCCTCCTGGAGATGCGTGATGCTTCAGTAGAAGTAATGGCATCATCTGCCCCAGGGAGAGTTTCCTTATCCGTCTTTGCTCTTCTCGATCTATTATCTCCTATCTATAAGAGCAAGAATGCTTTCTGGCATTCACTTTCAAGGCTTTAACTTTGAAATCCACTTTAGGAACTTGCTAGTTGAGGAAGCAATATTCTTGTCTGTGTGGTAGAGTGGCCTGGGTTTGGGTGAGTGTTTGCATCTGGCCCATCACTGCAGAGTTGCCTTTGGCATCAGAGCTTTCTCCTTGATCTATCCAGGTTCGATGTATCTGCACCATCCCTAAGCTGACTCTAAGTGACCAGACAGCTTTGTGTGGTAATGGCACAGATCTGTGCTTCGTGTGGCAGGAATGATGTCTGTACAATCCATACTGCTTGAGTTTTGCCTCTTGCTGAGGGGCAAGACGTCTGGCTCAGGGGCAACACTTGAGTGAGTTTTTGTGGAACAGTTTTAAGCTGCGGGCTGTAAGAGGGGTCAGCGTGGCGCAAGAGGCTGTTGTGTAAGAGAGCATCGGAGAACTGGGATTGGTGGTGGCATTTTCCCCTCTAGGGTATATGGAACAGGCTGTAAACACGGGTTGGATGCACTTCACTTGGCCTTGACTCTCAGACTGTCTGTGCGTGCTCGGAGGCAGCAGGAGCATGAGCTGTTCTCCTGTGACTTGGGCCAGCTTGCCTTTACTTTCATTTAGCAGTGTGAGTCAGGGCTGACCAGAGAACCTCCCTTTGCCTTTGATATTCCAAAAGGGGTATGTGGACCAGAGAGAGAGTCAACCAGACATCATGATGAAATGTTTCCCTAGCTTTCCTTGATGACCCGTATCATCATTGCAGAGACCACGCAAGAACAAGTGACACTTGCTTTCTCTGTATCGGACCTCTCTGTCTTCACTTCAGCAGTGCTGCCAAAGGACAGTGAAGTGTGTAGAAAGATTTTTCTCCAACACAATGGCCATGCTTGTGCAACTAGACAGAAAAGATCCAGACTTAATGACTCACCTACAACATCTAACTCTGCAAATGGGGTAATCAAATAAACATCCCTGTTGGGGTTCAGCACTTCTCTTTGTTGCTCACCGGCTTTGCAATGAAAACGGGAAGGAGATGCAGTTGTTGATTAGGGACTGATTTATTGTATCAAACTCTCAGACATTGCTTTAGACAGTCTTTAGACGTGCCAAAGCTCACGAGCACAGGTAAGGGAGCAGGACTGTGAGTATGGCAGTGGCTCTTTGTCTCCTCTCCCACCTCCCACTCCTGTAGGGGACAAGGATGCTTGGCTGAGCTACTCACTTGCAGAGGTAGGACCCGAGTCTCTCTAAGAATAATGTGTTTGTTATCAGTGTACATGTTTGTCTGTGACTCATATGTGGGTAAGGTGTGTTTGCTTTTATAACAGATCTTGAAACTTTATGCAGGGAAATTAAAAAGCCCCATATCCTGATGACTAGGCTTCATGCCCAGGAGTCATGGAAGCTGCAGTTTTTCCTCAGGCCCTTTGAAACACTCTGCCATGCTCTTCCTTTCCAAACCAGCCATTTCCATCTTCTTCAGTTCACTCCATCTCCTAGCCTCACCCTTTCCTGTTCTCCTACATGTTTCTAGCAGCATCCCACAGTGCTTTTCAGCTCTGTCTCATGTACCAGCCTTTCTGTAGCCTTTCCAACGGCTGTGCCTGGGAGTAGAGTGACGGCTACAAGCTGGAGTAATGCTTGTGTAAGTGGGGCTTCTGCTGAGCTGATACAGACAGGGAAGAGCCTCACCCAGGGACAAACACGTTCACACAGTGCGAGCTCTGGAGGAGGTCAGGGAGGAGGATCTGATGGCTGAGGCTGTCCCCAGTTGGCAGCAACATTCCTTGGGCTTGCCCTGTGCCAGTGGAGCTCAGCACTGCCACACATTGCAGGCTGGGTCTGTGAAGGGCTGTCAGGATTTTATCAGCGCAGCACAGGACTGAGAAGATTTGGGAAGTGTGCCTGCTCTGTTCCACCCCTGCTGTGCAGAGGTGCAGGAGTTTTCCCTGGTGTCAGCACTTGCGGCCGTGTTTGTGCACTGACACTTCTTGGAGACGTGCCACACAGTTGCAGCTTTTCAGAGCTGGTAGGTCTCCCTTGCTCCTTCCTGTGGTGATCCTAGTGCAGGTGCCTGGTCTCCATCTCCTGGTAGACTTCAGCGAGGGATCTTGGACAGTAATTCCCATCACAAGGTCATTTTTAGCAGCAAAGATAGGGAGGATGCTAGCAGAGTAGTTCCTCTTGCTTTTTTGAAACCTTTGAGGGATCACTTATTTAGCTTGTAACCTCAGTGGCAGACACTCAGCAAGGATGAGGATGAACCAGTATAGACCCCGATATCCACAGATAGGGAAATGTCTGTGTTCTGCCCTCGTGAGCTCAAGCACTGTGACACCCACAGGACTGGGTGAAGCAAGTAGGTCACTGGGGAGCAGGTATCTCTGGACGATAAGCAGTGGCACAACAAACAGTGCCTGAGATGCTGCGTGCCCTCCAAAGGCTGCTGCTTGCTGTGCCCTTGGCTCCTTGCTTATCTCCTCACCGTTGCCAGGCTGCCTTGTTTTGTTGTGCAGCTCCCTTGCAAGGGAGCTTTTCCAACAGGGGACTTCCATTGGCTGTGCCTTGCTGCACCAGCAGCCCATGCAAAACTCTCCCAGCGTCAGCTGCAGTGATGGAAATGCCAGACTGGAAAAATCAGTGCACGCTTCTCCTGCTTGAGTGTTCCCCAAAGTCATGTGCGGGAGTGAAAGGGATGAGGCTGCTGGCGTGGTGCTGGGTCAGAGCCCTGAGTCACAGAGCTGCTTCTCGTGGACAGCAGAGCCTGGAGGGTGGAAGAAGCTCTCGCAGCTCTCTGGCACTGACCACAGACCTCAGCTTCAATACATTATTTCTAGCCCAAATGTCTGTGGCAAAGGTATGTGTGCAGCCTGTGGTGCTGCACTGTGCGCCTGGTGCCTGTGGTTGCAGGAGGAACGTGGGCAGCACGGAGGTGGGAGGATACAGGTGCAAGGGGCTGACATGAGGCAATGGGAAAATGCACAGCCCACCTGCGAAGGGAGGTTGGAGAGTGAAGACTCCACTTATGGACACGTAACACCGGTGGCATACAATGAGAGGCCTAAAAAGAGAGAACGAGGTGTATAAATGACCCTGCCTGAGAACACGGTGTGCAAATGAGTCCCACTGCAGCTCCAGCATGCCAGCCTGCTTCTGACAGCAGCCACTGTCAGATGTGCGGCGTCCAGTGATGCTCACGCATCCCCCTGTGCAGCGCTCAGAGCTCACAGCAGGGCTGGCAGCCTCCTGGTTGTGCAAGGCAGCCTCCATGCTTTCCTGTTTCACCGATGTGTCTAATTGCTTTTTAACCCACACCTTTGGCATTCCCAGCATCCTGTGGGAACGAGCCTTGCCATTCGACCGGACCGCGAGTCGGCTCCGCTTCTGTTTGTTTGAAAATTCCTGCTTGATAATTTCACTTGATGGCCCTGGTGCTTTTGTTTGAGAAATAGTAAATAATTGCGCTCCATTTGCTTTCTCCATATTTTTCATGATTTCACATAGCTCTAAAATAACACATCTCTACAAACCTAAAGAGTTTGTGTTTGTTTAATCTCTTCTTGCAGAGAAACACTTCCTTCTCTTTAATGTGGAGTGAGCAGAACTTCTTGTAATATCCGAGGTGTTGACACACTGCAGCTTTATCTGCTAGATTTGCTGGTTCGGTTTTTGTAATTCTTCTACAGCAGTGCCTATCGGTCTGTTTGCCTTCTGACTGCTTTGGGTGATTCAGTAACCGCTTCCATAGGACTCCCCACAGCGACAACAAGCTCCTTCTTGAGTGTTAAAAGCTGACCCAGGGCAGATAGAACCAAATGGCTGCGTGTTCCATGTTTGTTGGTTTGTTTTTAAGCGTTTTCTGTCGTTCTGTCACTTGGTGTCAGGAGATCCCTTTATGGCCAGTGTGATGTTTACCAGCTTGAATATTTATGTGTTATTGAGAAACTCAGTCACTTAATTATTCCTCTCATTTTCCAAATCCTTTGTGAAAATGTTCAGACAATACAGTTTGCTTCTGGGGCTTAACTGGTGAATGTGCTCCATTGTAAAGGCTGACCTGCTTTTTCTGTTCTGAGTTTGGGGCAGGACTGCATAATATTCTGTCATCTTTCATAGCTTCGACTTTGTAGAAGATCAGAAGTGGAGACATAGTGTACAAAATTAACCAGACTACTCCTAACTACTACTAACCACTACTACTAACCCCTGTTCTTTCACCAGCTTCACGGACCCCGTAGGTTTGTGGAGCATGACTCCTTTTCCCAAAGCTCTTGGCTCATCCCTTCCCTTCTTCCTGCTGTTTGGCTGGAGGACGTCAGGGTTACCAATCTGCTGTGCCCGGATCGCCTTCAAGTTCTTCACATTCAGTTTTGTGTTTGCTACGTTCCTTTTCCTGGTGCTGGGATCGATTTATTGATGAGTGATACACTGCTGCTAAGAGTTCACCAGGTCAGTCCGTGATGTGCATTAGAGCCCTCTGATGGACGCTATCTTGTCCTGTTCTCTCCTTTCCAAGCCCCTTTTAGGGGGATTTTGTCACGATGTTTCAAATCAAATCAATCCTTTCGACTCATTCCCCATGAAGAAACTGTGTGAGCACTCTGAATTCTGAGAATACAGAGAAACCCAAGGCGAGGCACGCACTTAGCTTTGGTGCTAGAGACCTTGCTTCACCAGCCTTGTCCCTGAAGAGCAGATGTCTTTGAGTGGTTCTCAGAAAAAGAAAACAGATGATCTCTTTACTTTGGGCATAGCTGATTCAGTGAGAATGTAATAAGCCTAAACTGCAGCAGGATGGATTCAGATAAGTCATCAAAAACTACTGTGCTGTGCGGGGGAGAGCACAGCCCTGGACTGGATTGCCTGGGGTGGGTGAGGAATCTCCATTTTTGGAGGTCTTGAAAACAGGTTAAGCGAGTGTCTCTGAGGAATGTTTGAGGTCTGGCTGATCCTGCCTTCAGGCAGCAAAGTGGGCTCCGTGACCTCTCAGGGTCATCTTTTCTTCTGCCGTTTTAGAAGCGAAGCCCCCAGATGAAGGCTGGCACTTGCCCTGCGCCCGCCGTTCCCTGGGGCAGCTCCGCGGGCTCCATGCAGGTGGGCTCCTGCTGCTCCGGGCGCAGCGTGGGGCAGGTCGGTGCGCGGGCGGCAGGGCTGCTGGGAAAGGCTGCGAGAAGTTAGCAAGACGAGTTTGGTATTTTTGGAGGGATGGTGTGGGTGGAAATGATAGAGAAGGAGCTGCCACGGGGTAAGGAAACGAGGGAAAAAAGGGGCAGCAAGCACGTAGGGATGTGGGGGAAGCTCTGCATCCTGCTGAGCAGGTGGCAGGGAGAAATGGAGTGACAAAACCAGGGGGTTCGCAAGCCTGACTGACCTTTCTCTGCTAGATTTGAGAGGCTTCCCAGGAGAAGAAATGACTTCTTGGTTTGGCAGTGGGTGCTGCAGACGTCCCCAGCCTGGAGAAGCGCTTCAGTCCTGCAGGCAGTGAGCTGGTCTGTGGCCACACATGGTCTGGTTTTGGGGGCAGTGAGGGATGCTGATGCAGCAGCTGGAGCACAAGCCCTGTCTTCACTGAGGAATCTCATAATATTTGTTTTTCCACATGATCCTTGGCTTACTTTTTGTGTCTGCTCTTGTCTTGCGAGCACAATGTGCAGCTGTGATTGCTCACTCACTCAAAATGCAGCAACTGATGTGGTGGACGTGCCAAAAAATGCAATTGTAGGATGTAAAAAGTAAGGGCCAGGTCCTGTTGCTTTGCTGCTGCTTGACAGGTTGCCTCTTTGTCACCAAACAGAAGGAGAAGAGGTAGGAAGAGAGAGTGGAAGCAGTCGGGAGCTCTCATGGCTGCCTCCTGCTCATCTTCTATGGAGTGCCGAGGAAGGCACCAGCAGTCTCAGCTCTAAGAGGTGATTTGTGCCCAGTGAGGGACTCATTGCAGAATAAAGGGATCCACCAGTGAGCCCCAGCCCTGTGGGCTGCAGCCTGCAGGATGCTGCATGCCTGGGGCTCTGCTGGCTGTGGGTTCCCTGCTGCTGGCCATGCCTTCTGTGAGTGTAGCTGTGCAGCACAAGACAAAGGACTTTTGCTTGGCCAGGGAGATCAGGTGTCCTAGAGTGCAAAAGCAAAAAATCACAGTGGCCAGTCTTAATAGGAGATCACAGAGAAAGTTTTGGTGCATTCATCAGCATTAGCAGGTCTTTCCCCCGTGGTTTCCCTCCCAGGTTCCCCTCCAAGAGTTCGTCTGTGCTGCTCAATGTTATTTGGAGATGCAGAATCATTAAGGTTGGAAAAAACCTCTAAGATCATCTAGTCCAGCCATCCACCTACCACCAATATTGTCCACGGGCTGTGTCCCTCAGTCCTACATCTTTCCTTAAACACCTCCAGGAACACTGATTCCACGACCTCCCTGGGCACCCTGTGTCAGTGCCTGACCCACTTCTTCCCAAACCAGCTGCAGGCAGGGATGTCCCCTGCCCCCATCTGCCCCACACATCTCAGCAGCATCGCATCCCACTGCTTGGCTTGCACTAACGAGACCCTCTGAATCCCCATGCTGCTGCATGGTGCACTGGGGGTCTGGGCTCCTTTGATAGCCTCCCCATTCTGAATCTGACGAGTCAACTCCCTTCTGCACAGCTCTGGGACGGTGCTGCAGCTACCTGCAGAGCAGGGCGTGCTGCTGTGTGGACAGAGGCACAAAGCCTGCCCTGATCCTGCTGCTTTATGATGCTGATTTTCTTGCTCGCTTCCCACACTTGCACACACTGATGCATTAATAAAAGCTGCCCAGCACCCTTAGAATTCATAGGCTTTTCTGTACCATAACCTCTTAACGCACTGCAGTTTAGTCACAGAGAAGGACGCCTGCCAGCTTTTCAAGGAGAAAAGCTGGGAATGTTCATGCAAGATGACAGGACTCCCCAGAGGGAGCCAAGAATTGCAGCTTCCTTTGGCCACCCATCTTTCAGCCTTCCCTTCACCACCAGGCTGCAAGCCCAGAGGCAGTTGCACAGTGCGGAGGCAGGGATGTGATGGATGTGATGGGGCTCAGCCCCTGTGCCAGCAGCTTGGCTTGAAGGGGTGAACATTTTTCCAGGGAATGTGGTCTCTGGGATCTTTCCTTCTCCCATCTCATTCCTGGTGTTTCCTGCAAAGTGCTTTCAATTTTGCCATCCTTCCTTGGGCTTCTTTGGCTTCTCCTCTACAAATTCACCATAGCATTTGATGAGCTTGGTGGCAGAATAAGTGCTCTGTTGTAATAGGAAGCTGTAGGCTGCAGGTCCTGCACCACAGGGCCCAGCAGCAGTGCTGTCCCACCAGGACAGTGCTGTTGGGATGCTGCATCCCAGAAGTCAAGGGCTGTGGTCTCATCTGGCTTTGAATATCCATGACTGGGACAAACCCAGACCTCTGTGACGGTGATAGCAGGCACTCCACCTTTCCCTGGGATATCTTCCTGGTGAATCAAAGCTTTGATTTGTTCCTTGTGGCATTCAAAGCCTCGCTGACACTCAGACATTGCCATGGGATGGAGAGATGCCCACTGGGTGTCCTGCACCCTCCGTGCAGGTCCTTGAGGCATGGAGTTTGCAGTGGGCTTCAGGCACCCATCGCAGTGCGGAGCCTCAAGATCTGAGCTTCCTTTGCTTCTGTCCCACAGTCCCACCCGCTGTCCCTGTGCAACACCAGTGAGGATGAACACACAGAGTCAGGATTCATCACCATCGTCAAGCTCGAGCAGCCGGATCGGGATCCCAACCCGTGCCTGTCCCTGGCTAACAAGGTATGTGCAAAAATGCTCCACAATGGCACCAGTGCAGGAACTGATGTGATGCAGGAAAGAGCAAAATTGTAATAATTCACCGGGTGAGGCACAGGAAGGATCAGCACTGAGCAGCTCAGACAAAAGCAAACCAGACAGACTAGAAACGGGACGTGACTGCTGAGGGCCACCATCCATCCCCTTCTGAAGGAATGGGAGACCTCAGAGGTCTTCGGGTCGGGTCTCTGTGAGTGAATGGCAGTTTCTGTGTCAGAAGTTGAGGTCACTGGTACAATTCTGTGGTGATAAGGAAGTCAGGTGAGAATGAGGGTCATTTTAAGCCTTAAAATCTTTGCGTCTCTGATAAAGTTGAGTGGATGGAGGCTAACATTAGCTTTCTCTTCAGAGGCTGAGTCTGTGTCCTTTCATTGTCTCTGTATAAAGCGTTGTGTTATTTTCCATAAGTTCTGCACAAACACGAAGAGCCTTGTTTAGTCTGGGTTGGATTTGGTGGTGCAGCCTCGGTAACAAAAGCAAGGAAAGGGGAGCGATGCTGAGATGACCCCTGTGATGGATTTTACAGCTCGAGGCTGCTTTCCCACAGCCTTACAGGCAACCAGGTGGCAATGCCTGTCCCTTTCTGCACCGGTGGTGCTGGCTTCCAGCCTGCCTGCAGGCACTCCTGCTGCAGTTCCTCTCCTGGGGATGCTCACAGCTCTCTGCCTCATGCAGTACCACAAAATACAGGCAGATGTTCTTCAGCTGGCTGTGTTCCTGGGCCCTCCTTTGGACTTGTGCCCTGACTCCTTCACCCCTGCAACTGCCGTCCTTCTGCACTGGGGTTTGTCTACTTTTCCATCCTTCTGAATCCTCTGCCCAGCTCCTTCCCTCCAGCAGTACACAGATGGATCCCCAAAGCTTTGGCTGGCATTTTGCTTTGAGAGCACAAGGGCAGCTGCGGGCTGTGGCTGGTGCTGGGGCAGGAGCCTTGTTCCCTTGGCGTGCGTTGCCTGCGGCAGAGCTGTGCATGTTGAATTGCAGTGCTATATCAACGCTGATAAAAATAACCATGTGCAAAGTGTTATAACCTCTCCTGCAGCTGTCACCCAGCCAAGCAATGCACACAGACAGCACTTTCAAGCCCAGCATGAGAATGACTCCGTCAGTCACCTGATGCACTTTCTGCTTCTGTTCTCTTAGATGCTAGCCCTGCTTCGACATCAGAGCTGACTTTGGTAGGAAGGTGTCTGATCTGCCTGGGGAGAAACAGCCATGGAGGACACATGGAGTCAATTCAGATTGATTTATTTCTATTTCTGCTGCATCGTTTGCAATTCTGTACCACAGAAGTAGTTTTTCCCCATGTGAAACACTGATTCCAAGTCTGGTTGTCAGACTGCTGAAATCTCCTAAACCAACCTGTGAATACTTCCAGTGTTCAAAGAGTGAGATGAGCTGGAGAGAGCTGACACAAAGACAGCAAGCACTCAGCACGCAGGCTGTGGATAGCCTGGACACAAGTTGCTTCTCTGCAACAGGAGTCTGAAATATGGTGTGAAAGATCACTTGCCCAGTCTTAGTTGTTTGTTTCCCCATCACTGGTGTATTTAGCAGGATAAAATCTTTGTAGAGCTCTTCAGTGTTCATCAAAGCTTGACTGGCTCCCATGAGTGGAAGTCGCTACTTGAAAGTCCTGTTTGCTCCTTGTTGCTGGCAAACGCCACGGCTCCTCTGATCCCAGGCAGGACCCCAGGCTGTGATCCCTGCCCAGAGCCCCTAATGCCCCTTTTCCAACTTCCCCATTTGTTCTATCAAATCCAAGAGTGCACAGTCCTATCAGCGACTCAGAGTCCAACCTCCTGGAGCTCTGTGGTCTTCCCCACATTCTCCATTTCCATCCTACTCCCAAAGCCCACAGTCAGCCCTGGCCCCCAGCTCCTCCCCACTGACCAGATGAGCTTGGAGGCCGCTTCCCCGGCGCTGCGTTTGATATTGCAGCTGGGAAGCTGCAGCACTCACCTCTGGCCCCTGAGCTGGAGTTTGGCAATGCAGCGGGTAAACTGCTGCAGCAGCTCCGGCAGATCCCTGTTTGCACAGGCGCTCGGGACGCCCAGATCAAAGCACTCCGCATGAGTAACAGCGGCCCAGCCCTGCACTTTGTTCACGTTCCGGCTCCCTTTCACAAGAGCTGCCTCTGCCTGCCTCGAGGGCTCGGTGGGAGAACGTGGGTGAGAACGTGGGTGACCCCGTGAGGTCCTTCAGTGTGCTTTGAGCTCACCGGCATGGGGTGCACACTCACTTGTGTGGTCCCAAAGCTGTCCTCATCAGACTGCAGCAAGTGCTGGGCAGCGAGGAGCGTGGCGTGGCTGATCCCTCAGCTCCTCATCCTGGGCCTGCAGCCCAGGGATCACCTGAGCCTCTCCCTGATGAGCACAGAGGACAGGGAGCAGAGAAAGCAAGAGCAGGCACTGGTATCACTGCATCGCTGTGCAAGCACAGAAATCGGGATGTAATTCCTCAATCTGAACAGAGGATATTACTCCTGTGAAGAGAGGCAAATGTTTACCCAGATGGTAGATACTAATGCAGATGTACAATATAAAATGTTTACTGAAGCTTCTGTTCTTTTGGACAGGCAAAGCTGGCAGGGGAGCGTGGAGCTCGTGCAATCCTTTTTGACATTACCGATGATGAAAGTGCTGCCGATCAGGTACAGACCCCACAGATGTTACCAATTGAATCTCAGTGCCCCCACCCCATCCCTAAATGTGCATAGGTCAGGACCCCCCACCACCAACACAGAGTGGGAGGTCCCAGGAAGACGTGCAGCCTGGCTTGGAGGGTTAGCGCTTACCCAGCTCACCCGTGCACACAGCACTTGTCACTTCTGCACATCCAGATCTGCAGGCAGCACAAGCAGCTTGTAAACAACACCGTGCTGCTCTTGAAGGATATTTCCTTGTCAATTAAAGGTGCTTTCCAGAAGGTGATTGCTTTCTTGTGGGAAATGGTAGATTACCAGAGCCCATCCATCAGGGCTGGTGTAACTCAGAGGAAAGGTGATTTCTCAAGTTTTCAAGCAGAAGTCGTGGCCACTCTGGTATGCTCTTGGTGATGCTCTGGCTACAAGTTAAACATCAGTGCTTCCACCAGCACTGCTCATCTCTGCAGTGGAATAGATTCCTCGCTGAAATAATCAAAGGACAATGAAAAGCATACAGCACTAGATAAGAGCACAGATAGGGAAGCTGTGCCTAAGATTAGCAAAATCTGGAGGAGAGATCAGACCTGGCAGGGGTACTGGAACATCTCTTTCAGGCTGTTCTGGAATGTCTTTCACCACATTTGTTTCATTACAGCTGAGAAAGCCCAGAGGTCTGAGTCAACCCGTGGTGCTGATCAGGGGCCACGACGCTGAGCTGCTCATGGGCGTTGTGAACAAGAACAGAGAGGCCCATGTGAAGATAGAGGTCAAGGAGCCACCAGCTTGGGTGAGACACACTGTTCCCACTGTTCCTGTATCCTTTCTCCCCTGGGCTTTCCCAAAGCTGCTGATCTTCCTTCCCCTGCGTTGCAGATGGTATTCCTTTGCAGGAGCTCTGCAGAGCCATTCTCCCTGTCTGCATTGTTCAGATGATGTGCTGCAAAGAAACACTCAAAAGCTCTTTGAGCTTATTTACAGCTTCTTTTGCTTAAACATCATGAGTGAACTGAGGAGATTTCTCTTCGTATGACATCAAGCCTTGATTTTCTTATCTTGTGCTACCTTAGGTCGTGGCTTATAGTGGCTTATAGCAAAATCAAACATCCATTTCTGATGAAATGTGCAGAAAAACAAAACTGAGCCCTTTTTCTTTTCTTCCATCTGTAAAAACCACGGAAGCAAAATTTGGCCGAAGATGATGTATCCAAAGTGATGGTCAGGAAGAGATCAGAATTCCCCTGCTTGGCCTCTAAGTCTCATTCACAAGGGTAATTTCTTTCCTGTTTTATTCAACAGCCTGACTACGACGTGTGGATCCTTCTCACTGTGGTCAGCACTGTTGTCGTCATCATTTTGATTTTTGTCGTCCGCACAAAGTGCCAGCTGAACAGGACACAGGTAAGAATCTCACAGAGCAGACGTGTCTGAGCAAACAGGAATGCAATGAGAGCAGCCCTGGAATCAGTTTGGGGGAGGAAATGTGTGCCCTGGAGATGAGGCAGGTGTGTGCCTGGTGTGTGTGGAATGGTCCTGAGGGTGGGCTGGCAGCATCCCTTTCGCAATGATCTTGCTCTCCTCCTGCCACACCACCCAGTCAGATGTGTCTCCAGATTTGAAAATATCCTACACTTCCAATAGAAGGACGAGCCTCTGGGGATCAGAAATTCAGCACCACTGAGCGATTTTGAACGTCCATTATCAGTTATCTCCTACTGGTAACAAAGTCCCCTCTGGATAGGCAAACAATCACCCATGGAAATTGCCCCCAAATCTGCAATAATCACATTTTCAAAAGTGGAAGAACCTCGAGGAACACGACAGTGCATGGCTGAGCATCTCCTGAAAGCCTCTTTTCCTCCTGGCAGGACTCGGTACAGCAGCAGACCATGCAGGCCATCAGGCAGCTGGCCACGCGCAAGTACCAGGCCAGGTGCCGGCAGGCCTCGCGGTGGGACTCGGCCAGCAGCTGCAGCTCGGCCCCGGTCTGTGCTATTTGCTTGGAGGAGTTCACTGAGGGCCAGGTAGGCTGCAGGCATGGCTGTGAGTGAGCCTCAGCTCTGAGCTGCGGTCGGGCGGGAGCTTGGCAAGGCTGGGAGGCCCTGGGGAGGCTTCCTTCAGCAGCTCCTGGAGGCTGGGTGAGGTTCAGCAGTGATGGAAGACTGACTGCCCTTGGCCCGAAGGCACTGGACCTGCCTGCAGATTGCAGTTCCCTAAAGATGAGTCTCCTATTGTTACTGAAGGGTGTAATGACCATCATGTGTTCGTGTTGAAAGAGTGAGGCAAAAGTGGGGTTTGCTTCTCCTAACCAGTCAGCCCATAGTCTCCCTATTCCCAAGGGCTAGCAGCTCTCTGGACATCACTTCATTAGTGATAGGACCAGAGGGAATGGCTTCAAGCTACGGCAGGGGAGATTCAGGCTGGACATGAGGAAGTATTACTTTTCAGAAAGGGTGGTCAGGCACTGGAATGGATGCCCAGGGAGGTGGTGGAGTCACCGAGCCTGGGGGTGTTCAAGGAAAGGCTGGATGTCGTGTTGAGGGACATGGTTTAGTGGGAGCTACTGGGAATAGGTGAACGGTTGGACTGGATGATCTTGAAGGTCTTTTCCAACCTTGGTGATTCTATGATTCTATGATTCTATGATCACTTCCTAGGGCTACGTGCAGCGAGCAGAACCAAAGATGCCAGACAGCTGCACAGCCTTCTCCATACAAAGCTGGGCTGCAATGGCTTGCTGCATGTCTCAGTCTTTCAAATGTTGCCTCCTGGAACATCACAAGCCCCCCCTCTGTACCCAGTTCTTGAGACAAGGTTCTCCTCGCTCACCCTCCTCATCCTCTCCCTGCTTCTTTCTAGGAACTGCGGATCATCTCATGCTCCCACGAGTTTCACCGGGAGTGTGTTGACCCCTGGCTGCAGCAACACCACACGTGTCCACTTTGCATGTTCAATATTCTTGGTAGGCATTTCCCAGCCAGGGATAGGGGTGGGTGCAGGGATTGTGCCCAGGAGGAACATGTACCTTTGGGCAATGCATGCAGTCAGTGCAGCATTGCACAGGAATACATCTGTGTGTGTGGGGGGGGGTACCAGGTAGTGTGTGCATGGAGGGGGGATGTCTCTGCGTGTGCACAGTGAGGTTCTGGGCTGGGGCAGGATCTGTGCCATTCCCAGGGCCTGTGGGAGTAGGAGTCAGGGGCCCCAGAAAGGATGCAGGGTGTGCAAACCATCAAGAGGGTCTGGTGGCAGCTGTGAGCTGACACAGGGCACAGGTGGGATGTGGGTATGAGTGTGCGGTAGAGGCTCGATGATGCTGAGGCCACCACAGCCAGGCCATAGGGTATTCACTTGATGCTGCCGTCTCTCTTCGCAGCCCGAGACTCAGTGGACCAGGCCACGGTGGCAGGCTCCAGGCTGGCTCCTCGGGACATGGAGCCCGGACGGCGGCTGCACCTTTTCCGCCAGCACCCAGGACATTCCCTTTACCACCTTCCACATCCCTACCCTCAGAGGAATCTCAGGAGCTTCCCTTCGGAGCCAGCCCACAGCAACCCCTTCTTCCACTCTCCAGAGCTCTCCCAGCTGGATTTTGGCACAATCCACTACATGCCATACAGGCCAGCCAGCTCCCTGCCCGCCTGCGGACACGCGTCCCCCCTGGCCTCCGGTTTGCGGGGCCAGCAGCACCCCAGCCCTCCAGCGTGTGGGCAACCCCCCCACAGGACGTGTTCCCTGCAGCCCACACCGCCCTGCCTGGGGCTGACGGCAGCCCTGGCACAGCGGCAGCACCGGGCGCCCATCCCGCGCCGGGGGGTCAGCCACGGGCACCAGCACAACAGCAGTGGCTCTGGGGAGAGCTATCTCACGGAGCACAGTGGGTACCTGGCAGACGGTCCAGGCAGCGACTCCAGCTCGGGGCCCTGCCACGGTTCTTCCAGTGACTCCATGTTGAACTGCACAGACATCAGCCTGCAGGGCATCCATGGCAGCTGCTCCACTTTCCGCAGCTCCCTCAGCAGCGACTACGACCCCTTTGTGTACTGCAGCTCAGATGGGCCCACCATGGACAACGGGCCGGAGCGGCAACGGGCGCTGAGGGAGACGCGACCCAGGTCCTTGGACCTGATGGTGCCCGGCGGTGCTGCTCCAGCCAAGGCCCAGGTGCTCAACCACATCCACTACCACCACCACCAGCACCACCATTACAGAAGGGAGGTAGAATGCACACCTGGACGGGCTGGCTCGGGCCCTGGGCAGCGCAAGTCCCGATACTCTGGGGCTAAGGTTGGCTTTCACAGTGCTCGGACGCAAAAGAGGGCTGAGAAGAGCCATCACTGTCAGCAGCCACTGGAGAGCAGGACAGAGTTGCAGGAGGCTCCTCCAGTGGGACAGTCAGCCTGTGCCCAGCAAGGTCGGGAGCCCCCGCATGCCTCCTCCGCTTCTCCCAACAGGTTGGACTTCGGTGTAGATGCCAACAGACAGTCGGGAGCAGCAGGCACGTCCCCTGTGCTGCTGCCCCAGAGACACAGCTTACAGAGCCGACATCACCGAAGGAAAAGAAAGTGTCCCCTGGAGCTCGATCCCGCTCTCCTGCCCGAGGATTCAGCCTTGCCCAAAGCCTCTGATGCTCACATTCCTCACGGCCACCCTGCTGGCCACCGCTGCTCGCCCGAGGTCCAACCCCTGATCCCAAGCTCTCCCATGCCCTGCAGCACGGGCTCCCGGCCGCTGTGGAAGTGTTTGGTGCCACAATCCAGCTCAGAGCTGAAAAAGCAGGAGGAGGGGATGTCAGGACGGGAGGGAAACCGCGCGGTTCCTGCTGGTTTCTCAGGAACAGGCACCCCAAGGCACAGTCTCCACCTGCACTGCCCAGCTCAGCAGTGTGGGCAGGGTGAGTCTAGTCTGGGTTTTCTCTTTTGGCAAGCAGATGATGAGGGTGGGTTGCTGCAGGTGAGATGGGAATGTGCTCCAGGTGCCCGTAGGCTTTCCTATAGCACCACTGGTGACAGAGGTGTGCTGGATCTCGCCCATCCTCAGGTGATGGCCGGAACAATTGTCGTCTGTTAATGGATCGGCTGAGTGCATCAAACCCCACAGTCTCACCCTAAAATAATTCCAGTGGGAAATAAGGCGGCTCTGTAGGAGTGTCTAGCAGACAGAGTTTCTCCCAGCAGAAGGGGTGGAACCGCATTTCTGGGTATCCTTCCCTCGGTCTGGATGTTCTGATGGCAGAGCCCATTAAGGCTCACTGGGCTTTGCTGTTTGCCCCAGCTTGCCAGCCTCAATAAGGAAGTGTGTGTGCATGGCTGCAAGTAGCACAGGAACAGACTGAATGAGTTTATGGATTTGCACATCCCTCCTGTCTCACCTGCCCCTTCTGTGTGGGAGTTGTTTCTTAGTGTCTTCTGGAAATTAGAAGTAATTAAGATCTGGCCCTTTGCCTAACTGCCGTATGTCATTCTGCCTCCTTGTGTGACTCTGAGAGCAGGATGTTTGGAGGCTCAGCTCCCTGGTTCCTCTGCAAATTGCAAGCTGCAGGCAGCAGGGGCAGGTGCCGGGCTCCCCTCCTCACCCTGTCACTGACTCACTGCCGGTCCCTGTGCAAATCATTTTTATTTAGGTACCCTATACAGAACTAGCAGCCTAATTTCTGGCTTGAAACTCCTGACTCACCGTGCCCATTGTACCACACAGATAATAACTTCCTCCCCACGCTGTCTATCCAGCCCCACACCCCACCCAAGCTCCTGGCCACACCATGCCTGCGAGGAAGTAGCAGGGAAGAGAGAGGCCAGCTGGGCACGGGGCTCAGTGCAGTGCCTGCAGCCTTTTCCCTGGCACAGAAGGGCCTGGTGCTGCAGATGGGTGATGGGGGGGGTTTCTTCAGGATGCTGCTGCTTTGGGAGATACAGCAGTGGGGGGATGTCTCTGCAGTTTGCAGCAGCTCCGAGGGCTGATGATGTGCCCAGAGCTGGAAGCAGTGTGCAGCAATGTTGTCAGGACTGTATCAAAGCACCATGGCATGGTGCATTGCTCAGGAGCCTGTGCAAGCTCCCGTTGCCAAACAGAGCCCATGCACTGGTGTGGCTCAGGGTGGACCCCACTGTCCCCAACCCGGGTGCTGCCCAGGAGGGGCAGTGCCATTCCTGGGGGAGCTCCAGGTCCCTCTCATGGGCAGCATTGTCTGCAGCCTTGTCCATCAGCTCTTATCGCCTGGACACTTGTGACATGGCTGCTGCTAGGACACACCAGTGCCTCTGTCCCCTGCTCCCAGTCTCAGGGCAGTCAGCACTTCTTCCAGTTGTGGCCGTGGACGTGGGGTGGGGAAGCATCTGGTGAGTGTGACAGCACAGGGCTTTGCGCTGACCTCTCTACTTTGCAGCAGCAGAACTCGATGTTCACCAAAGATCACTGCAGTCTGCGTCTGAATGGGGTCTGAGGGGAATTAAGGTGTCAGGCAGTCTTCCCTGGAACCCCCTGTTCTGCTGGGCAGAGGCTAGCAGGACAAGAGCCTGTGCGCTTGTCCCCATAATGTACGTGTGGATTACTTCCAGATCGGGAGGTCAGCCCAAGTGCTTTCTTGTTTGGCAGTGGAGGTGCAGCCATCCTATTTCTTTATTTCATAAACCTCGTACCATGAAACATAGGAGCTTCAGGTTAGCCTTCCTATTCTTAGCTTCTCCCTAAAGGAAAAAAATACGGGAAAAGAGCAGACAAAGGAGCAGGCAGCTTTAGGAATGGAGATGCCCAGTGTGTGCAACACCATGCACTTGCTTTGGCAGCCACTGCCCTGCTCCCCTTCTAGGAAATGTGTGATGTTCTGCCAAGTCTCAGTCCTCGCTCTGACAAAACCCTCACTTCAAGCAGTGCCTATTTCCTTCTCTCTAGCTGTCTGAATTTGCTGATGTTTTTCAGACTGTTTTCTACTTCTCCTATCTGTGTCTCCTCCCTTTCTGTGATCCCCACTAGGAGGACACAGGGAGATGAAGGGGAGCACATGCCTCCCTCCAGCCCAGAGGTCCCCCAGGACATTTGCCAGCCCCACTTGGGCTCTGCTTGCCCGATGTGGAGCTCCAGGGCGTTGCTGTGCTGTGACACTGCTGCTGCCCTGTGGGTTTGTCCCAGAGGCTCAGAGCTTGTCCATCCTGATGGAGTGATGGGAAGGCACTGATGCCTGTCTAGAGCCACTGGCAGGGTGACTTTGCAAGCCACCTGTCCCTCTTACCTCCGTCTGCTGGGAGCACAAAGAATTGATGTGTCGGAAGGCAGTGGGACCCTGTCTGTCTGACAGCTGTAGCTTCAGTGCATGCTTTCCAGAGAGTCGAAATTTCTTTATAAGAGTGAGAAGATACTTGGAAAGATTGAATTTTGTTAGGAACCAGGGAAAGTTGTAGTGAGCAAAGCTGTAGTGAGCAGGAGTTCTTGCAGGGCTTGTGCAGAAAAGCCATCAAGCTGAAAACATTGCTTGTCATGACACAACCTGTGGAGTTACAGTCACCTCAGTGCTTTATCTTGGAAAGGACTGGGCGTAAATCAGTGGAGGACAGGTAAACACAGCAAAGAACAATTGACAGTCCTGTTTCAGTGGGACACACAACAAAAAAGACAACGAGACCCAGGAGAAATGCAAAGACATGTCTGAATACATAGCTAAAAATGTAAGTGGATGAATTAGGAAGCCTGCCTTTAGGTGACATTTTTGCCATTAACTTTTCAGAATGTCTTTAAGAAAACACCAACACGATGGGACTGTGCAGTTTCCATGTGGAATTATAGAGAGGAGTGTGTCTCTTCTGGAGGCATGAGGGGACACTCTGTGTTAAAGAAGGTATAAAGTCCAGTGACAAGAAACACAAAATCCCCAGTTGTGCCTAAGTAGGAATGAAGTGGTATTAGGGTTACAGTACACTGCTTTAGCACAGGCTGCAGAAGAAGAACTCATATAAACATGAGGCTCCTGAAATAATAGTGAGAGAAG
The DNA here is from genome assembly GCF_019238085.1 of Lagopus leucura. Taxonomy (NCBI): domain Eukaryota; kingdom Metazoa; phylum Chordata; class Aves; order Galliformes; family Phasianidae; genus Lagopus; species Lagopus leucura. The sequence goes on along the minus strand of NW_024962276.1, from coordinate 500,708 downwards.
AAGTGGAAAGAACGAGATGCTTTTGGGCACAGGCATTGCTTACAGGCACAGGAACAGAAGCCCAGAGTCACACATCTCACCAGCCAGAAAAAGGCCTCAAAAAGGGCTGGCAGGGCAGTGGAATTACAAACAATAAACCATTCTTCAAAAGTGAAGGTGTGGCCAGACGAGAAATCAGAGGGTTGAATATAAAGCTAAGAGCAGAGCCACATGAGGCAGGAAGGGAAGACTTCTGTGAGCAGCTTGTGCAAAGCAGAAGGGCTATTAATGCAAAGATGTTCATCTCCATCGGCAGGAAGAAGCGTGCCGCAGGCTCTGTGGCAGTGAGGTGTGTCTGGGAGGGATGTTCGAGGGCAGAGCACAGCAGAGAAGCAGAACGAACTTCCTGCATCAGTGATCAGCAGGGAAGTGCTCGAGGAGGTTCTCACCCCAGCACAGCTCGTGGGTTGGAGGATCCCTCCCGGATCACAGCACCAACGTGAGCATTTCCAAAACTATATTATATTATATTATATATATTATATTCCAATAAGGCGAACGGTAAAAAATTGCCAGGGGTGTGAGTTACTCACCGGAGCATCGTGCAAGGGCTCTGGCTTTAAAAAAGAGCTAAACCACGAATGTGGACTATAATCTGCTGCCCATGCCCAGAGCCAGAAGGAAGAGTTGAGAGCAACATCAGCTTCAAATAGCTGGAGCCACAGAGCGATGAGCCTGACTTTCCTGCCAAGCAAATTGTTACAGATTCAAATCCAGGGGCTGACTTGTAGATGAATGGCTAAGCGTGAAATCCAGGGGAGGAGGCAGCACGGCTTTTGTAGAGAAAGATAACGCTTCCCAGATCTTGTAGGGGAGTGAAGCTCCCAAAGGATAAGAGAGAAGGTGCTCAGAGGTAAATAACAGGCTGAAAAATAGGAGACAAAGTGCAGAGCAGTCTTAATGGAGGAAAGTTACTCGGGAAGGGAGAGAAGTGGAGTTCTCCAGCTGTCAGCACCTTTCATCAAGCTCATAAATATCCTGGGCAAGGCGAGGAGATAACAGAGTTTGTAGAAGACAAAATCCTTCAGGACTGCCAGCTTTAAAGCTGGTTACAAAGTGCTACAGAAGGATCTCCTGTTGCTGAGTTATTGGGCAATAAAGTGGCAGGTGAAATTCCGTGTGAGTAACACAAAATGCCACACAAGAGCAGAGCTGCTTCTAAGAATGTATGCACTGCCACGGGCCCTTCTTACAACCTCAGGAAACAGACCTGGACTCACTGTGAGTACTTCTGCCAAAGAATTGCTCAGAGCTGTCTAGGGACGAGGAGGGGAGCAGCAGCAAGCGCTGCTGTGCAATTTTGTGAACCCGAGGTGCTTCCAGAGCTTTAGTGCAACTCATCACCACCTCTCATAAAAGGATGGAGCAGACCTGGGAGGAGTGCAGGAGGGTGCAATCACAGTGCTGAGGTTTTTCTGAGGAAACAGAATGTAGAGATTTTCACATGGGAAAATGATGACTAGTGGTGAATACGATACAAAATCAGGGAGAGCAGAGCAGACGGCAGCTAAAAGACATGCTCTTTTTCTTATGATGAAATAATGTGGCATCAAATGGGAAATGGAAGCTTTGCAACACCCAGTAAGGTAAGACATGGCTCATATTGGCGCCCTGTACCCAGAGGATGTAAGCGCCAGAAGTAAAATGTGTTTGAGAGCCTAGATCAAGAGCTATCAAATGCAGAGATGCAGATACCATCTCTGGCTCAGGAAGTCCCTAAAGCAGGGTATCCAGAAGCTGACGGTGTTCCTGTGGGACATGACACCCTCCAGGTGTGTGCATACCTTGCCCAGATCAGGTGATGCTGGATTTTGGTGAGGCTGAATCACAGCCCCTTTCCCAGGCAGTGCCACGCACTGGCACTGTGGCATAGCAGGGCACTAATGATGATCCCAAAGATGCCTGCAGCACCTTGGAGTTCATACGGCTTTTCTTGGTGTGGTTTGCATAAAGGTACATCCCTGCTTCCCCCGCTTGGGAATTGAGCCTGGGCCTTACAGCTCTGACTTGTTTCTCTGAAGAATCAATCCTCAAGCAATGCTGAGAGGATCCTTTTAAGAGAAGTCAGACAACTAGCAGTGAGTTACAGCTAGATGGCTTCCTAAGCCACCTGCACACACTCGGATCTCATTCCTGAGCAGATAAATTGCTCCCAGCAATTTATTTATCAGTGGTGGAACCTCGTGCTTTCTCTCTGGGAAATCTCATCCCCTGCAGCATGTCAGCATCCTCCCTCACTCCCCATCTCCTGCTCCTTTTCACAGTCTTTCCCTTTCATGTCGTGTCTTTGATCTTTACTAGAGAGGGAGAAAGGAATTAGGGGAGGAAAAGACCACCATTACAAGTTAACACCCACTGGACAAATCTCAGTTCTATCAGCAAGGTGTGTTCCTTCAGGTCTTCGCCCTGTGGGGGTCTCCAGCTCATCAGCTGTGGATCTCCCACCTCTCTGGCTCCTGATTCAGGACCTTTTTATACTTTCAGTTGGTGTAGCAGGGGAAACTCCCACGTGTGCAGTTTTCAGAAAATAGTTTGATAATCCTCTTTGAGACTGGAGGCTTCTGGCCGACCAAAGGCAGTCGGGGCTGCCCAGCTTCCCTGTGCTGTGTGTAAATCAGCACGCCCGAGGAGCAGCTGGCAGAGGCTTCTTCAGTGGGCTGCTGATACACATCAACCAATGCCACGTCTCACAGACGTGTCTTCTGGTACTTCAGCCATGCCCTGCACACATACAGATGTATAATGCTGCGTCTGTCCATTAATTTTCCCACATCTGTGAGCTACGTTTTCAAAGCAGAATCTCCTTTATCTGTTTCCTTCCCATATGTTTAATTTGCAGAGGCCCTGTTCCTACAGCTAGTGCTTGGTAATGAGCAAGAGTTTTCTGTGACTCTGATTTGAAAAGTTGTTTTGAATTGCTCTCTCTGAATAGCTGTGTGGGCATTTGTATCCTTTTGATCTCAAGAACATTCAGGAAAAGGGAAATGTGAAAAATAATGCATGTCTGCATTTTCTGGGCTGTGCTTATCTATGTGAGAGCTGTGGGCAGGCTTGAGAGACATCAGGGAAAGGGAACACAGTGCACACGTCAGTGCTCAGCCACGTTAGGGAGAAAAGGACTGAAGCAGTAACCAAGGATGCACGGTTTCTAGGCAGCCCTTACACTGAGTGTTTCAGTGCAACCTACTCAGCACCTGCCTGTCAATAATTCACCAGGCAGATGGGGCTGGGGAGGAAGGAAGCACCATCCTCGCTGGCTGGATGCGGGGCATTGGTGTTAGTGACCAACCAACACTCACTGGGTTTGGTGGTTTTTGAGACTCAAATGATTTGTCAATGCCTTGAAACACCTGTGCTGTTCCCTTCTTGCACTCACTCCTCTCTTGCAGGCTCTTTTTGTTGTCTGGAGTTTCTTTTCTTGCTGTCCCTTGTGCCTGGAGGGTGGTGCCATGGCATCTGTGAATATGAGCCAGCAGTGTTTTCTGGTGCCGATCATTTTTTACATGGCTGTACAGATTTTTCTCAAAGAGCACACATCAAAAAGCCCAAAAAGCTCCTAGCAGCAAGATGAATCCTGGGATGCACCACATCCTCAGCTTTTTCTGAGCATTCAAATTGGAGTTTGATGTCTTATCTTTTTGTTTTGTTCTGTCTTAACATAGAGGAATAACCTGACTGTGGAAATGGCCAGAAAAGTCCCTCCAAAATACTGGGAGAAACACTGTGGCCTCCACTGCAGAATCTGTTCTGTCGCAGCGGCTCTGGAGCATTTGACTCACGCTTCCTTTATTCTTTTTTTGACTGCAGGATCTGAAGAGGAGGTCCAGGATGTCCGTGAACACTCAGTTTAGCAAGACACTGGCTCATTTGCTTACGGGAGAGCTGGAGTGGATGAAGATGTTCAGCAAACCAGCCAGAGTGGAGCTCACAGCTCAGCGTCTGCACGTGTTGAGCAGTCCTGAGCTGCACAGCCCAGCCGCGCTCAGCCCGCACAGAGCCGTGTGATGCTTGTGGTCTGCTCAGCGTTTCCACGTTGCGATGGTCACAAAAGCACAGAGCTGTGTTCTCCAGGTCCTCTCCTCCTGTGAAGGCCCAGGCAGCCCATCTTCATCCAGAGGCATCTGTCTGCGTGGGCTGGCTCGCTCAGAGACCAGTCCTGGGAGTCCTCAGCTGGAGAACTCGCCGACAGAGAGCAAGCTGCTGTTGCGGCGTTCATGCCATGTTTGTGCCGCAGAGGGTTTTGAAAAACACTTCAGAAATAAACAAGCCTTCGAGACCAAAAGCTGCAGGAAGGACTTTCTGTGGCCTGGTAGCTCCCAACTTCATTTCCTCTCTTAGGTCAAAAGCCGAACTTCTTCATTTAACTTTTCCACTCTTATTTCAGACACAGGAACAAGGTATTCTCCATCCCAGCACTCACAGGTCCATCCTGAAAGGTGCTTCTTCCAACCTCATTGGAAACTAACATCTCTCACCACTTCTGACCACTTCACTGTCCTTCAGCTGAAGCCAGCTCAGCCGTGTGCTGCGTTTGCCAGCAGCAGTGGAGATGAAGACCCAGGGACAATGTCACAATTTCTGGGAAGAAGCTGGGTCAGATTCTCTCCATTGCAAAGAATCTACCCTCTCATCTCCTATTGAGAATACATCTCTCTTTCACCTGTAACGCCTCCATCTACTCTCAAAACAGGTGTGGACAGCTCTGTTTAGAGCTTATACATTTTGAGCATGTCTCAAAGTTGAGATGGCCCCATCACAGGAGTTGTGGCAAATCCTTGATTTCACGTGGCTCCTGCTTCTCTGCTTTTCTTGTTGCCCCAAGGGGAAAAAAAAAAATATCCCAGTATAAGCATGTGTAATAAATGCAGAGCAGAGCCCCATCTGTCACCCAGCCTTATTCTTGTACTTCTGTGCGACTTGGAATGCCACCAGTTCTTGTTTCCTATGTCTCCTAATTTGGTGACATTCAAGTAAAATAAAATCCGGCAAATTCACACCACGATACCCAAACAGTTTTCATACAGCAAGGATTTAGGCTGTGGAGTTCACTGCCTTAACTGACCATTCAGGCCAAAGAATTAGCCAGAATCCCACGTGGAGAGCACGTTTATAGGGCACCAAGGCTATCTCAGGTTTTCAGAGTTGATGAAACATTGGGAAGGATAGGTCATAAGAGCTGAAGGTAACTTCTGACAGAAACCTGGTGTAGGGACAGAAGTTCCCCATCTCCTTTCTGATAATCTCTCTGTATCTTCCTGTCAAGCTGCAGCTTCTTTCTCAGTTCAAGAGCACATAGGCTAGATGGTCCCAGTTCAGATTAATCCAGCCTCTGCCTTCCTTCTCTTCTGATGAAAGCTTTTATGGAGCATGCTACCCTTAATCTTTGAAAGAGGCATCTTTCTCCCAGCTTCAAATCACTGACATGATGTTATTAAAAGCCAACCAGTAAGACTGCTTTAAACAAAACATGAATCCCTTGCTAGTGTTCCTTTTCTTGTGTCCTGTGATTGAGCTGCTGCAAGACCTTTGAGACTAGGGAAGAGCTAAATTTTTCATATCAAAGAACCCAGCAGAATTGTATTCTAGCCTTTTCAGGCTCCTCTTGTCCTGCAAGGCAAGCAGAAGACACAAGTCCAGATGTTTTCTCCCTTGCAGAAAAGCCAGTCTTGAAGAGAAAAAAGAAAGCCAGGAACAGGCCTGGATTCCCCCTGTTCAACTTGCTGTGTGTGCGGCACACGTCTTGTCCCAGCCAGCCCCCAGGGGGCTCAGATGACTTCACGGATGGGGGTGATGAAGTCAGGGTGCTCCCAGTGGTTTCTTTAGGAGTCAAGAAGGCTGAGAGCCTCCAGAGATGCATTTCACTGCCTCAAAGGAACGAGTGCCTCGTTTGCAGTCTGAAAGTACTCCTTTCCCTCCAAATCCTAAAAAAAAGGAGGACTGAATCTCAGCAAGCCCCAAGCTCCTTGGAGAAAGTGGTCAGTACTGACAAACCTTTCCACTCCTACTGCAGTATTACCGGGCTGTGCAGGGCAACGCCCGCCTCAAAGTGTTTTCATGTCCTGATTTTTATGCTGCTGCTACTTTTCATTCAGGAAACAGACATCTCTGATGCTGGGCCCTCTCGGTGGGGCTTGCCGAGCTGAACGTATGCAGGTCTGTGTAGGTGGGTTCTCAGGTGGGATGAGCGGGAGGAACTCTGCAGGAAGATGGTTTTTGCAATCCTTTTCTGTAGATGGAGTGGAATCCTCAGCCACCTGAAAGGGAAGTGATGTCTGAGAATTTGGAAGATGGTTCCTCTCGGTTCCTGCACCTCTCGCTTCAGAGTGATACTTTCGGGTGGTCAGTGCCCTTGGGCTCTGTCACTGCAAGTCCACAACACCACTGCAATGAAACAGCATTTGTTTTCCTTCACTGAGTCCAAAGACCAAAGCTGAAAACTGACGGAAGCCAGAACATCCCAACCTCGCTTTATCCACAACCAAACCATCAGTCCCTCCCCAGGGACCACTTTCTTCCCAGGACCTTCAACCCCACCGTTACGGGTGGCTGTGGGCAGAGTGCCTGGGCCGGCTGGACCTCCTCCAATTCTGCACAGAGCCTCTGCTCCTCCCTTTTTTAAAGTTCAGATCCTTCTAAATGTGAATACAAGTTTGTTTTTTGTTTTGTTTTGCTGAGTCTATCCTGGGCTTGGGAATAAATTATCAACCAAAAATGAAAGAATAGGTTTTATATATATGCAAAACTGTGTATTTATGTCTGATAAAAAAAACAAAGATGTGTGAATATGCTGATGTGCTCAAAAATATATTTATTTACTAATATATTTATCCACGTACCTGGCCTACCTGCGTGTTTTTGTTCTGCACAAAGCCACGATGTGTGTTTTAAGGAGTTGCATGGCCTCGTGGCTGAAGTTCTGTGAGGCATGTGAGGGACGGGCAGCTGGTCTGAGACAGCCAGCATGGCTTCACCAAGGGCACGGCATGCATCGCACATCTGGTGGCCTTCTGTGATGTGACAGCATCAAGGGAAGGTCAACTGATGGTGTGTACCTGGACTCCTGCAAAGCCTTTGATGTGGCCCCCACCACATCCTTATCTCTATATATGGGTTCAAGGGGTGGGATGTTTGGTGGAAAAGGAATTGGTTGGAAGGTCGCAGCCTGTGGTCAATGTCTGTGCCAGGTGGAGGCAGGGACGAGCGGTGTCCCACAGGGGTCCATGGTGGGATCTGTGTTCTGACATCATTGTCAGTGACACAGATGATATTAAGTGCGTCCTCAGCAAGTTTGCAGATGACACCAAGCTGAGTGGTGCAGCTGACAGAAGGAAGGGATGCCATCCACAGGGACCTTCACAAACTCAAAACGTGGGGCCACGTAACAAAGCCAAGTGCAGAGTGCTGCATTTGGGTGGGGGCAATTCCAGATATGTATATGGACTGGGAGCAGAACTCAGAGAGCACAACGCGGTGGAGAAGGACGTGAGGGTCCTGGTGGATGGAAGACACCAGCAGCGTGCAGCCCGGAGAGCCGCCAGCAGCCTGGGCTGCATCGGCAGAGGGGTGGCAGCGGGCAGGGAGGGGACTGTCCCCCTCTGCTCTGCCCTCGTGAGGCCCCACCTGGAGTCCTGCGTCCAGGCCCGGGGCCCCCAGCACGAGAAAGACGTGGGGCTGTTGGAGCGGGTCCAGAGGAGGGCACGAGGTGCTCAGAGGGCTGGGGCACCTCTGCTGTGGAGCCGGGCCGAGGAGCTGGGGGTGTTCTGTCTGGAGACGAGAGGAGCCCCCCCAGCCCGTTCAACCCAGTCAAAGCCGTTCTATGATTCTACGGTGACGATGAAGCCGTTTCAGACCGGCGGCCGAGCGCCCGCATCCCCAGCCCAGCCCCGACCCCCCTCACCCCCGCCGCTCCCCCGCCCCTCCCGGCTCTCTGCCGCCCCCCTCCGGGCTCTGCTCGCTCCGGTTCCGCTCTGCGCGTGCGCGGCGGCGGCAGCAATGGCGCTGGAGACCGTCCCCAAAGACCTGCGGCACCTCCGGGCCTGCCTGCTCTGCTCCCTCGTTAAGGTGCGCTCCGCCGGGCCCGCTGCCTTCCCCCCGCCCCGCACGGACCGCTCTGTCCGGGCCTGTCCCGCTCACAGCCCCGCCGGGACCCGTCCCGCCCCGCTCGGGCCTTCCTCCGCCGCCGCCCCCACCGCGCGGCATCGCGGGGCGCTGCGGGGCGCTCAGTGATCCCATGGTTCTGTGGCCTCAGTGGGTCGCAGTGGATCTCAGTAGTCTCATGGTTCTGTGGTCTCAATGGTCTCAGTGGGTCTCAATGGGTCTCAGCAGTCCTCAGTGGGTCGCAATGGTCTCAGTGGCCCCATGGTTCTGTAGTCTTGGTCTCAGTAGGTCTCAGTGGGTCTCAATGGTCTCATGGTTCTATGGTCTCAGTGGGTCTCAATGGTCTCGTGGTTCTGTGGTCTCAGTGGGTCTCAGTGATCTCGTGGTTGTGTGGTTCTCCGCTCAGACCCTCGAGCAGTTCGAGTACGACGGCTGCGACAACTGCGATGCCTACCTGCAGATGAAGGGCAACCGCGAGATGGTTTACGACTGCACCAGCTCCTCCTTCGACGGGTGAGGGGCCGCGATGGGCTGCGCGGTGGCAGCGGGCGGCGACAGCCCCCTCACATCTCTCTCTCCCGCAGGATCATCGCCATGATGAGCCCCGAGGACAGCTGGGTCTCCAAGTGGCAGCGCATCAGTGAGTGCCATCCGCTGTTCTGCCCCACAGCCTTCTCTGATAGCGATAGGGCAAGGGGGAACGGCTTTAAACTGAAAGAGGGGAGACTCAGGTCTGATGTGAGGGGAAATTCTTCACCCAGAGGGCGGTGAGGTGCTGCGCTGCTGCCCAGAGCTGCGGGTGCCCCGTGCCTGCAGGTGCCCCAGGCCATGGATGGGCCCTGGGGGGCACCCAGCCCATGCAGGGATGGGGCTGTGAGGTCCCTCCCAACCCCAAACTGCTCTGGAGTTCTGTGATGCTGGGCAGCAGGATTTCTTCTTTGGGCTGCTGCAACTCCTGAGGAGGGGGCACCTGCACAGGGTGAGGCTGCTGGTGCGGTTTGCCCACCCGGCTGCTGCACTCATTGCTTTCTTTCCCTCAGGTAACTTCAAGCCTGGTGTGTATGCAGTGTCTGTGACCGGCCGCCTGCCCCAAGGTAACGCCGCTGCTGAGTGAGGAGTGCTGCTGCACAGTGGCCTCTGAGGGATGGGTTATTTTGTATGCTTGGTGCTGTATGTTGCCCAGTTACACTCTGTGTGTTACACTGATGAAATCAGCGTTTGGGGGTCCATTAAACAGTGTTACAACAGGCCCTGAGCATGAAAGGATTAGCCAGGTGACTGCGAAAAGGTGTGGAATGGGAGGCAGGGTTCCCTGTTCTGCAGACAGGCTGTGGTCATCCAGCATTCTGCTCGCCAAAAGTTGGTATGAAAATTCGGCTGAATAAAACCTGTGATGCCAGGTTATACATCAGAGCAATGAAATGGGATTAAAGCCTGACTACGGAGAGTGTGCTCATTTCAAGCTGTGCATCTTCAAGGAAACAAAAATGAATGGTGCGGAAAGGGGTGCAGTTGGGAAAATGAGGAGGAGTGGTGAGCAGATATTCCTTTCCACTGCAGTATTGCACTGAGGGCTCTCATCAAGTTAAGGTGGCGTTTGTTCATTTATAGGTGCATTGAAGGCTGTAGTGAGTTGGCCCTACCTTCATAAAGCAGAAATCACATTTTCTATTTCTCATGTCTGCAGCCTAAGATCAGACTCCTAACCTGTGTCCCAAGAGGGCTGCAGTCTCCCACATTTGGTGTAAAAGCTGTACTTCTGTTTAGAATGTCATCTCCCTTATTGCTAACCTGAGCTCCACCATCTGTGTTAGGGGAAAGCTGAAGCACCATGAGGCACGAGGCCTCCTGGCACAGCTTTGGGCACATCTGAAGCAAGTGGAGCGTAGCAGTGATGCCATGTGCTCTGTGCAGCTGCGGGCAGAGCGCAGCTGTGAGCACAGGGCAGGAGGGGATGCATATGGGAGATGCTCTTGGGCTTTGCTTAGTGTGGGGAACATCCTCACATCACGGGCAGAAGCAAGGAGGTGCTGGGAAGCATGAAAGCCAGCCGGCTGCAGCCGAGGGCCTTGCAGGCTGTCATTTGGCTGTCCAGGCTGTGTGGTACTGGTGAGAGCTGTCCTGAGCCATGTGATGCTCTTCTGTCACTGCTGTGGTGCTATTTAGAAGGTGGGACTTGCAGACAAATCACAGAAGTGGCTGGGAGGCTTAAGAACAATCTTCAAGAGCTTGGCCTATGCGGTACAGTCATGATATTCAAACATCTGCAGGTAGAAAATGATACAATAAAGTCTCTGCCCAGCTTTTCTTTTTTTTTCCAGGGCAGAAGTTGAGTTGATATTTGGGTGCTCTGAGTAGGCACTAGAGGATGGAACACTTTTCACAGTGAAGTTGACACACTGTTAGAAGGAACTAAGAAGAAGATTGTCCAGTTCTTAAGCTCTGCAGTGAAAGCTACATGATAGAGCAACCCGATTTTTTTAGGGCTTCTCATTCCTAGTGAAATCTGAAACGTGTTTGTGTCCTTGTTGCAGGGATTGTCCGAGAACTGAAGAGCCGTGGTGTGGCTTACAAGTCACGAGACACAGCTATCAAAACCTAAGGAGCCCTGGTGCTGCCTGGAGGATTCCCAGGTTCTCTGCTGTGCTGCTCAGCGAGGCAGCTGGCATGTGGGGCACTGCTCTGAAACCTTTTAGTTTTAGCGTGAGGGACCTGGGCTCTGAGGGAGCTGCTGGCTCAGCTGCTCTGGCTCCATACCTCTGGACTCAGCCATGCCACTGTTGGACCACAAAGATCTTAAAATCAGCTGCAGCCTTGACAGGGAGGGGAATGTGAGTAGGGCTGGGAAAGAGGTGTTGAAGGGAGATGCGTAAACCTTTTATAGTCGGCATGGATACAACTGATCTGAGATACAACTGTAAATATTTCAATAAAACTTGCTTTCTGGTCAGAGTGGAGTCAATCACTGTGTATTCAACCACTTGTTTCACCCGCCACAGGGAGCAGAAGGCATGGGAGGGGTTTTGCACTCAGCCCCAGACCTGTCACACTGCTGGTGTAGTTCGGAGGTTTCAGCCACCACAGCTTGTCCATATGGCAAAAAATCCCAACTCAGGAAGTGGATACTATCCTTGCTGAGTGTTGGTGTCCATTACAAGACTTGGGATTTGTGCTTTACGTCTCTTGGCTGGAGGAAATGCGTAGGATGACTACAGGGCTATGGGTGGGTGTAGCACCAGGGCCAGGCATGACTGCCATATGTCACGGCCTGGAGATGTTGGGCTCTGGGGGTATTTCTGGGCAGGCTGTGCAGGGAGAGGCACGGGGCAAGCTGGGGATCCCACAGAGTGCAGCTAAAGGGAAAACTGCCTCCAGCACTGCCAGGTGATCCATCCCAGGCTGGATACATCCCTGGGCAGCCTGGTCTGGTTGGTGACCCTGCCCACGGCAGGGGGGTTGAAATGAGATGATCATTATGGTCCTTTTCAACCCAGGCCACTCTATGATTCATTCTATGATTCTGTGAGGTTGGTGAGAGCTGAGGAGGTTCAGATCAAAGTGAGTCCAGGAGGATGAGCTGAGTGGCTTTTTCCAACAGGAAGCAGTGGATCTGGAAAGTGAGGTTCTGGCTCTGGCCAGGCTGGAAGGACGTTGTGCAAGGCAGGCAGTCCAGGACAATCGTTGCGGCCATGGCCAGCTCTGCAGCCTCACTGCTCAAATGCCACGGGGTGGCAGCAGGGCTTTGTGGAGCAGTGCTGGGGCCTGGGGACGGGGAACAAAGCTGCTGGAGTGGCCCTGAGCCGGAGAGACATGGAGCACATCTCCATATTCCATTTGCCCAAGGAGGCTGTGGATGCCCCATCCCTGCAGGCATTCAAGGCCAGGCTGGAAGTGGCTCTGGGCAGCCTGGTCTGCTGGTTGGCGACCTGCACATAGCAGGGGGTTGAAACGAGATGGTCATTGTGGTCCTTTTCAACCCAGGCCATTCTGTGATTCTGTGATTCTACCATTCTATGATCTCCCTTCTCAGCTCCTTGCCTGCAGTACAGCCTGCAGTACACAGCCTACAGCAGTACAGTCCTCACCTTCCCAGTCTTCAGAGGTGGGGAGGCTCCTCCACAGCACATTAGCTGTCATGTCCCCTGGTGTAGGGCTGACAGAAGGGCTCTGTGCAGGGCCCCAGGCAGTGCAAGGTGCTCAGCCAGGTTCCGGGTGTGGGTCTGTGGGCTTGGAGGAGGCTCCAGTAACTCACTCACCACCTGGGACTGGGAGCTTCGCTAAGAAAGTTGTGCCCATAGAGCAGCATGCGCTGTCACCGTGCCTTCCAGGTAAGATGGCTGGGGGGTGTAAACCCCATGGGCACCTCATGTCTCGCAGGGTGCAGCCCCCCGGATGACGCAGACTGCAGGCTGGCGGGAGCTGCGGTGCAGGTGGAATAGAGCCAGCACAGTGCAGCAGGCTGCAGGGCACTGGTGGTCTTTCAAGAGAGATCTGCACCTCCTCCGCCTGCAGCAGACCGCAGCGCTTCCAGGAACGTGGTGCCTCGAACTGGGCTGACTCTGTGCCTCTGCACATCACCCCCACCGCGCGCACCGCATCTCCCAGCCCACGCCGCCGGGTGACTCATTGCTCCCAGGCTGCTCGAGCTGAGCATTGGACTCTGCAAAGCTCCCCAAAATGAGCATTTCGGTGAGACTCCATCCCTGAAGCCGCTGCGGCTTTGTAGCAGGAAAAGCGAATGAATGCAAAGCTTTATTTGCTGAGAAAAGTAGGACAGGGAGCTCTCACGTTGAAGAAATCGGAGGAAAAATGTGCAGCAACAGCCTGGGCTGTAAGCTTCCAGAGGGCAGGGAATGTGGATCTGAGTCAGTTCAAGACAGCTCCTCCCCCTGCAGCAAATGACGCCAAAATATCTCAGGCTGCGGGGCTGCATCGCTCTGCCCGGGCACCGCGTGGGAGCTGCAGGAGGGCGGCAGGGCCGGCAGCAGCGGGGCAGGAAGCACGAGCGAGCGAATTTCTTCGTGCGGGTTTTGAGAACCGATACCCGGCTGTCCCTCCGGGCGAGAAAAGCAACTTTCCAAAACCGCAGAGCACTCGGTGTGTGTACGTGAGGCAGCTGCCGGCTGAGCTGGGAAATGCCCGGCCTCGCTGTCCCCAAGGGGCCCCTCTGCTCACTCCCTGTGCAGGGCTTCACATGAGGCACAGGGACCCCGGGAAATGTGGCTCCTTTGTCAGGGCCGTGTGTCTGGGGTGAGCTGGGCCCTGGTGAGCACCTGCATGTGAGTGGGGCTGTGGGCGATGCACAGTGGGAGTGCCCACCTCTGCCCCCTGGTTTTGCTCCTGCAGCCTCTCTGGTTGTCACTCTGTGCTCATGTCAAGGCCAGGCAGCAGAGATGCTGTGCGGGGCCCTCTGGGCAGGGTCAGTCCCATGTTGCACCAACCTCCCATCACCTGGTGCCTCTGGATGTTGTTTCACAAACTCAGGCATCCATGGGGTGCTATGGTCTGACTGCATGCAGGTTAATGACTGGGTGCCCAGGACCCTTGATGGTAGGTGCTAAAAACAAACAAAATAAGCCCTAAATTGAAGCGCGGTGGTGGAACCAGAGAGGATGACCTAAGGTACACCAGTGCAATGCTTGGTGATATGAGGATGGCACAGCCAGGGTGCGAGCTGCTAACTGCAGGCTGAGGTCAGGGGGTGCAGCCCCATCTCACTGTCACCCAGCCCAAGCAGGCAGCTTAGAGGCAGCGAGACAACGGGTGCCTCTGATGTGGTGGGGATGGGGTTCTCACCAGGAGGGGCTGCAGGGGAGGAGGAGGATTACAGTAACGGTGGCAGGAGGGCTGGATGCACAGTTTCGGAGGTGTGGGCAGATGTGAAAGATTATGAATTGTGGCAGAGCTGAAGCACAGCTTCCACGTGTGGAGGCCGCAGGGCCTCCTGTGTGCCAGTGATGGAGGCGGGGGGTGAGGTGCAATGCGGGAGCTCTGATCTGATCTGCAGGAGCTCTGATCTGTGTTAGTGACCCTGGCATTTGCTCCTCACCAAGTGTGGGGGGAAGGAGGAGACCTTGTGGAGAAGGAGCTGGCTGGAGGGTCGTCAGTTGTTGGGGAAGACCTGCAAAGAGCGCATGAAGAAGGGGTTGCCACCTTGGTGCTGTCACTGCTTGCATGCGTGGTGCTGTCTGCAAGGCGGCCATCGGCTGCTTCTTGTTGCCAGAGCCTGTAGTGCCAGCAGAACTGGGGTGGCTGGGGAACAGCAGGAGCTGGCAGAGGGTCCCAAACCTCCCCTGGGCAGGAGACCTCCCACCTCCCCACTGTGCTTCCTGAGGGTACTCAACCAAGTGGAGCTGCAGAGCTGGAGTCACAGGGGATGTGGCAGCCTGACAGTGTCTGTCCCATCCCCAGCATTCCTGGGCTCCCTGTGTCCTGGCCCTGCAGCTGGTCCTGCTGCTCACCAGGATGTGCAGCCACGTGTGCTCTGAGTCGTGCTGTTCTGTGTGTCTGGTTGCAGCCCAAGCGTGGTCCTGGAGCTGGACGGAGCCCACCAGCTAGACAAAGGTCCCTATGTGCCCTTTATCCACCCAGCCCCAGGTGTTCTCCATCTCAGCCACCCGCACTGCTCTAAATGTCTGCCCAGAACACGAAAACGATCCCAGCTGGGCTGAGGGCTCTGAGGCCTCCATCCCCACGCTGCATGATAAGATGCCTGACTCCTGCTGGGGCCCTGGGACACGGCCGCTGTCCCCAGGGTGTCTGGGATGGAGATGGGAAGGGGGGGACCAGCATTGCCTGCACAGCAGCAGGGCCGTGGGTTGCACAGGACCTGGCCCACCGCCCCTTCCCCCACCTGCGAGCCGGTTCCAGCAGGTGGCATGGAAAATGTCGGAGTGCTCCGTGCCCCACAGTGCCGTGCAACGGCCCCACATCCGTCATTGGCGCAGATGGGCTGCGATTTGTCTATATATGGCAAAGCAAGGCGCCGCGTTCTCCCCGCAGCCCTGCGCCCGCCCCGTCGCGTCACTTCGGCTTTTTGAGGTTTCCCTTTGTGCTCTCTTTCGCCTTCCTCTCGCGGCCCGTTTCACCCGGCAGTTTCTGGTTGACTCACTCCCAACGGCCGCGCTCCCAGTGCGGCACTGCACCCAGGGTCAGGCGCTGCAGGCGGCCCATCGCAGCAGGTGCGAGCAGCAGCCCTGGGCACAGCCACTGCGCGTCCCTTGGTGCCGTCTGGGCTGCTGGAAGGATGGGGGCTCGGCCCCCCGGGGTCCTGTACCCTGCCTCAAAGGGGAGAGAGCAGAGCGCAGGCTGCGCTGAGCCTGCTGGGCAGGATCCCAGCCCGTCTCAGTGTGTCCCAGTCTGTCCCAGCTCTCTCCTCTGGACTCAGAGGTGCTGCAGTTCCTCCTCGTGCCTTCACAACAGCCCTCCTGGCCAGCAGGAGGGCTGCAGCCACTGCTCTGCTCACCCAGCACATCCCCAAGAGCCAGTTTTGGCCTCCATGATGCAGTGCAGCCATGCCTATGAGCACCCGTGAGCTCAGGGAGCACAGGTGACTCCATCCACTGGTGACATTTGAGGCTGCTCTGACAGGGACGCTGGTGGCTCGTATTAGGAATGCAGTCATTAAGCTTCAGAGTGAACAGCAGCTCAAGGAAGGCTCCATCTGCGGCTGGCAGGCGCTGCTGGGTGGAGCAGGAGATGCTCCCAGAGATCTGTGCCACTGAGGGTGAGGAGACAGCAGCACGCAGACCCCTTTCCCACTCCCCAGGACAACAGCAGGGGGTCAGGCAGCCTGTGGTTGAGAGCACTCTTTCCTCTTCCTCCTCCTCCTCTGACACAGCTCCGTGAAGCGCAGCACAGGCCCAGAGGCAGCCAGCCTGGCCGCCACTTCCCCTGCGTGCAGCAAGCTCCCCAACCACAGCCAAGGAGGGGAAGTTGCTGCAAGGAAAGATAAGAAATATCAGCTCTTTCGCAGCTCCTGAGCTGCACTGCTCGACAAGGGCCCTTCCCCCTGCCCAAGGGCCTGGGTCAGCCGTGCTGCCGCCCCCAGAGCCCCAGCACCTGCTGCCCTGTGCTCACTGATACTGGGAAAGTTACTGGAAAAGCAACAGCAGCGATGAGTGGGGCCAGGGCCAGCAGCTTCATGAGCCATCGGGACTTGGAAGGGAGCAGAAAGAGCAATGCAGGGGGATGCTGCAGGTGGCTGAGCCACAGCTGAGTGCCCTGAGATGATGGCAGAGATGGGAGCAACGTCAGATCCTGCTCTCCTGCAGGGCTCGGTGTGGGTCAGGGGCTGCCCCAGCACCACGGGGGCTCCACTGGTTCCTCGCACACCCATGGGTGCAGAGCGAGGCTGGGAGAGCTGGGGACTGGGGGCTCCCACGAGGCCCCCCCCAGAGAGGAAGTGCAGCTGTTTCACCTCCCCCCACCAAACCCCAAACGTCTCTGTGATCTCAGCAGCTATTTCGGCTGTGTGTGTGAAGCACAGAGGAATGGGGACCGGGGGATGAGTTAGAAACTTGTTTGCCACTTGGCAAAGTTAACCAATGGCCGGGGAATGCAGTGAGTTCATCATCAGTCGGAGACTTTCAGACCTCCTCAGCCCATGAAACCAGATCTGCTGATTTCCTTCTTTTTGAGAAACAGGAGACGGCTGGAGAAGGAACCCGAAATGCCGTGTCTCCTGGCCACGCTCTGCCGCGCAGCCGGGAAAGAGGAAGCGTCACCTCCCCCACTTCTCTGCCGGGAAGGCAGCCGGGTCTGCTTTGCAGGGAACGGCCCCCGGGCACCTGGCTCTGTGTGGGGCACAGCTTTGTGTCCTGCTCCACGGCACCCCCAGCCCCGCTCCCAGCCCTGTGCTTCACCCTCCCCGTGGCACACTGCTCCAGCACCAGCTCTTCTCCTTCAGGGAACAAGCTCCACCTTGCGTGGGATTAGCATTAAATTGAGCTTTTCTCCAATAAATGATCTCCAAGAGCCTTAGTACCTGTCGCCGGCCACCCAGACACAGCTCCAGCAGGGCTGTGTTGCCCTCAGAGCAGGGTGTGCTGTGAGCAGCGTGGCCTTGGCCCTATGGTGAGGGAAAAGTCCCTCCGCAGCAATGTGGCTCCTTCACTTTGCTTCAGGATGTGGGGGGCTGCTACTGGCTCACCCATTGCACATGGTGGCTTTGTCCCCCCGTCCCACTGGGGACCAACCCACAGCACCCTGACAGCCAGCACCACAGCAGGTGCTGCCACCTCGGGGGTGCTGTCTGGTGTGGGGGTGTCTCTGGGTCACGAAGAACCCACTCACATCTCACCTCCACTCAAAGCACTGCCACACTTTTTGGGTGTCCCCAGAAGTGATTGCATTTCAGGTTGGACAGGACCCAGGAGGCAGCCAGGCAATGCGGGAGCAGCTCAGCCCCAGTTCGGGAGGAGCCCCACAACAAATTCCCTCTGTGCCCAAAGCCCCTCTGCCTGCCGTACGCCCAACTCCTTCTGTTGGAGCAAGCCAAATCTCAGCAGCTGCTCGGCTGATTTTTACTTTGTTCCTTCTCTGCTTTCTGCAAACCTCACCAGTGTGATTTCTTTTTAATAGTTCCTCCCAGATTATCAATGTAGAGAGTGAATGGTACTCCCCAAAAACGAATGTTTAGCACAGCCGCGTGAAACCCATCCTACTGACTAAAGCATCCCCATTTACAGCCGTTTTTGGGGATTTAGCTCATCATTTTTCATCTGGTTTAAGGCACAGCTTCGTGCAGCATTGCTGACCTTCCCTGGCTCCATACTGCATTTCTCAGTGACAGCAGGAGAGCAAAGCTGGGAGCCGACCCTTGTGCAGACCCACAGCTCTTTGCTCTCGTGTGAGGCTGCAAAACTGCACTAGAAAACTGGTGGCAGGGTTCACCCCAGGCCCAGTGCTGATGTTATGGGGTGCTGATGGCCGCCCCTCATGGCTCCAGCCCCCGAGTGGCAGTGCAAGAGGGATGCGCCCGCCCTGCAGAGCTGGCTTTCATTTTCTTTTCGGGGGCCTTGTGTTCCTGTTGGCCGTTATGGCTTCCTCAGCTGTGGGGAAGTCTGGTGTTGCAGAGCACTGTGTAAGGGAAAGGCTCAGGAAGGTTTCTTGGGCAACACATTTCCTAAAGAGCAGGGCTAGGGCTCACAGCTCACTGGCACCCGTGTCCCCTCCTGCCGTACTCCTGCCATGGGGCTCGGAGACCCCAAACCCTCATCCAACACTGCCATCCCTAAGCTCTGCTCTGAGGAACACCTGCTGCAGGGCTGGGATGATGGGACACAGCAGAGCCCCGCGGGGCCAACCCCACACTGCATCGAGCAACTGGGTCTTGGGGGTGAGAATGGGGGGCACGGCTGCTGTTATCCTGCCCTGTGCAAACAGTGCAAACGGTGCAAACAGTGCAAACGGTGCAACTAGCTTTTTTTTTTTTTTTGCACAAACATGTTTGCTGCTCAGTGCAGCAAGGCCCAGGGGAGCGTAACCGGCTGCTCTGCAACGGCCCCCGGTGCTTCCGGCTGCCCCTCGCCCCACGGCTGCGGTCGGGCTGCAGGGTGGTGCTGGGTGGGACCACGCACCGTTATCTCCTCGGCAGCTACGGCTCTTCCTGTGGTCGGGGCCACGTGGGCAGGATGGGGTTAAAAGCAGCCCCGCTCCCCACTGCGGCCCATTCCTCCTCCGGACACCAGCAGACTATAAAGCACCTGCAGCATCGGCACCGGCGTGGGCCACCTGCACCCCAACTTGGTAACGTACAGAGGGACGTGGCCAGCGGTGGGTGCCCACGTGGAGCAGCGGGGGCCTGGAGGGTCCTGGCAGCCACAGTCCCACACGATGCCAGGGGGGCAGCGGGTGCTAAGGATGCCCTGCGGGTAAGGGGTCCCCCCTCCCCCCACCACGGGGTGGAGTGGAGAGGAGGCACCGCGGTGGCAGATGGGTGGGAGGAGGCGGGAAGAGACTGAAGCAGAAGTGCCACCAAGGGGGATTTTGGTGGCTGCTGGATGGGAGGCGTTGGACGCAGAGCTGTGGAGCAGGTGAGGCTGATGCGGGGCTCCAAAGCGGCAGGGGGGAGGCAGGGATGAGGTTGGAGCGGGGTGTGGGGCTCTGTGTGGCCGCGGGAGCCTCCTGGTGCCACCCAGAACGTGGCCTGAAGGACAGTGGGGACGTTGAGGGAGTCATTGGGGGGGTGGAAGAAAGGGGAGAGGTGGAGGTTCATGAGGAGCCCCCAAACCATGGCACTGCTGTGGCCCTAAGAGGAGGGTGACCTGGAGGGGACAGAGTGTGGGAGCCCCACAGGATGGGACAAGGAGGTCCTCAGTGACAAGGGTGAGAGCATGAAATGGGGACCCCACGGGGACTATGATAGGGCAATCCCTGTAATGGGGACAGGGTTTGCCGTGAGGTCCCCACCATGAGGACAAAGCAAAGGAGCCTTCTGTGATCATAGTGGCATTTAGACAGGGTCTCCACCACAGGGAAAAGGCAAGGCAAAGGTTGCCCAGCCAAAAGGCTGGAATTTTCCATAGGATCCTCACCACAGGAACAGTGCAAAAAGTCCTCTGTGACCAGAGGACACTGAGGTGGCATCTCTGTGTGTGGATGAGGCGAGGGGGGTTGTGTGTGACTTTGATGAGCTTTGAGGGACAATGAGGGAATTTAGGTGGTATCCCACCCTTGGGATCAAGATGAGGTGGTCCTCTGTGGCTCAAAGGGGTCTTGAAGGCCAACAATGAAGTTTGAAGTGGAATGTACCCAAACAAGGGGTTAATAGGGCAGGCGGTCCTGGTCTTCCACATGGGGGTAAGGGAAAGGAGCCCAGGGTGCGGGTCTGAGAGTACATAATGAGGTTTGAGTGGGTTCTCTCCAGCAGGAACAAGACAAGAAGGTTCTCTGTGACCAGGATGGGGTCTGAGGTGGGGTCTGTCCTTTGGGGGCGAGGTGACAATATCCCCTGTTCTCAGCAAAGAGCTTGAGAGGGAACGGTGGCTTGCAAAGTAGGCTGTTCCCCCATAGGGACAAGCAAGGCCAGGCTGCCCCTTGCGCCCAGGATGGGGTCTTAGAGTTACAAAGCAGGATCTCCCCATGGGGTAAGGCAGGGATGGCCCCTGTGCCCCGCTTGGCTGCTCAGGGTGGGAGGTGATGCCTGCAGGGGCTGCCCGTCCCTTCGTGCCCCCCAGCCATGCTGCCCATGAGGAATTTCCCGTGGCTGGGCGCAAGCAGAGGAAAATGCATCGCCAGAGAAGAGCAACCGCCAACATCGACTGAGAGACAGT